>NC_067455.1:14115236-14382736 GCF_025434085.1 Hippocampus zosterae
GTCATGAGTCTGTTAACAGGTCCGGCGGCATCGTGGGCGATTGCGACCAGTGACGCTAAGCCGAATCTCCGTACTTCGTTCCCCGACTTCGTGGCTGCGTTCCGCCGGGTGTTCCATCATCCCGTGCGAGGCAGAGAGGCAGAGGGCCGGCTACTCGCCCTCCACCAGGGAGAGCGATCGGTAGCGGATTACTCCATCGAGTTCCGGATCCTGGCCGCCCAGAGTGGATACGGTGATCGGGCGCTGTGTGGCCTGTTTCGCCGCGGGCTAAACCCTCAACTCAAGGACGAGCTGGCGACCCGCGACCACAGCACCAACCTGGAGGAATTAATCGACCTCTCCCTCCTCATGGACAATCGCCTGAGGGAGCGAAGCCGGGAGCGTGGAGGTGATCGGTCCCAGTTCCGACGAACACCCACGGAGGAACAGGTGCAGCTGGGAGGCAGGGACGCCGGTGCGGAGGAAAGAAAGCGTCGTTTCAGCGACCGAGCGACGACTGACGGCGTTCCACCATCTCCTCACGCCGCAACCAGCCATCCGGGGTCGTCACCCCCTGCCCACCAGGAGTACTGTGAGTCACGACCGCGCGCGCCCCCCTTCGAGTCTAGGCGAGTCGACTCGCGGCCTGGACACCCCAACAGACTCGAACTCGAGGGGGAGATATTAACGGGGTCCCGGTCGTGGCGGGTTCGGGCTCTGGTAGACTCGGGGGCAGATGACTGTGTAATGGACACCGATCTCGCATCCGAGCTGGGTTGTTCCGTGGAGAGGTTGATAGATAGGAAGCGGGTTTGTGATCTTGATGGGCGCCTCCTGGCGGTAGTTACGCATAGGACGGAGCCGTTGAAACTTCTACTGTCCGGCAACCATGTCGAACATCGCCGTTTTTACCTAATGCAGTCTCGCAATGCCCCGATCGTTCTCGGGTTACCCTGGCTGAAGACACACAATCCCGTGATTTCCTGGGCGCGCCCAGCAATAGACAGCTGGAGCCCATATTGTTACCAGCACTGTCTACAATCGGCCGTCGGGAAGCATGAACGTGTCACACCCCCCGAGGAGATCTGCCTTGACGGAGTGCCGGATTGCTATCGGGATCTAAAGGAGGTGTTCAGCGAGGATCGTGCCCACTCTTTGCCTCCACACCGCCCCTACGATTGTGCTATAGACCTGCAGGCGGGCGCTCCGTTGCCGACCTCGCGGCTGTATCAGGTGTCCCAACCCGAGCGCGAGGCATTGACGGAGTACATAAACAGCTCGCTCGCCGCAGGTCTTATTAGACCATCGCGTTCACCGTTAGGGGCGGGTTTTTTCTTCGTAGGGAAGAAAGACAAGACCCTGCGACCCTGCGTAGACTATCGGGGATTAAACGAGATAACAATTAAGAATAGATACCCGCTACCCTTGCTGGACTCCGCCTTCGCCCCATTACAGTCAGCCACCATTTTCTCCAAATTAGACTTGCGCAGCGCTTACCACTTGGTTCGCATCCGGGAGGGTGACGAGTGGAAGACGGCTTTTAAGACCCCTCTGGGTCATTTTGAATACCTGGTTATGCCTTTTGGGCTCACCAACGCCCCTGCCGTTTTCCAAAATCTAATCAATGATGTGCTAAGGGACATGATAAACATCTTTTGTTTCGTTTACCTTGACGATATTTTAATTTTTTCCCAGTCATTACACGAGCACCAGCAACACGTTAGGCTGGTGCTACAACGTCTACTGGAGAACCGGCTCTTCGTCAAGGCAGAAAAGTGTGAATTCCATGTCCCCGTCATCTCCTTCCTAGGGTTCATTATTGAACAGGGCAGGTTAAGGGCGGACCCCATTAAGACGCGTGCAGTCACTAACTGGCCGGTTCCAGCCAATCGCAAGGAACTGCAGCGCTTTCTGGGGTTCGCCAACTTCTACCGACGCTTCATCCGCGGTTATAGTCAGAAGGCGCTCCCCTTAACCCGCCTTACGTCCATTAAAACCCCATTTAAGTGGGATCCGACCGCGGATGCGGCGTTCGCAAACCTGAAGGCGGCGTTCACCAGTCCCCCCGTACTACAGCACCCTGATCCTGATCTCCCCTTTATCGTGGAGGTGGACGCCTCGGATTCGGGGGTGGGGGCTGTGCTGTCCCAGCGCTCTCCGGTCGACCAGAAGTTGCACCCCTGCGCCTTCTTCTCCCGTCGACTCAGCTCCGCCGAGTCCAATTACGACGTGGGCAACCGTGAACTGTTGGCAGTTGTGACCGCCTTGCAGGAGTGGCGGCACTGGCTCGAGGGGGCAAAGGAACCCTTTACGGTCTACACGGATCATAAAAACCTCGCCTACCTCCGCTCCGCCAAAAGACTGAACGCCCGTCAGGCCAGGTGGGCCCTCTTCCTTACCAGGTTCGACTTCATCCTCACCTACTCTCCCGGGTCTAAGAACACCAAGCCCGACGCCCTCTCCCGTCTCCACGAGCCTGCGGGGAGGGATCGATCCCCGGAGACCATCCTCCCGACCCGGTGCGTCGTGGGGGCCGTCCAGTGGGAGGTTGAGCAGCGGATCCAGGCAGCCCTGGAGGGGGTTCAGGTGCCGACGGAGTGCCCAGCAGGGAGGCTATTCGTACCTCCTCCCTTACGATCTGAAGTTCTGCAGTGGGGACATGGGTCCAAGGTGGCGTGTCATCCCGGGGTGAACCGGACTGTGCAACTCGTCGCCCAGCGTTTCTGGTGGCCGGAGCTCCGCAACGACGTGACGGAGTTCATCAAGGCCTGCACCTCCTGCGCCTGCGGCAAGTCGTCCCATCAGCCGCCGGCGGGACTGCTCCAGCCGTTGCCCATTCCTCCTCGCCCGTGGTCCCACATCGCCCTGGACTTCGTCACGGGTCTCCCGCCTTCCCGGGGTCGAACTGTCGTACTCACGATCGTGGACCGCTTCTCCAAGGCGGCTCATTTTGTTCCTTTGTCCAGGTTGCCGTCGGCGCTGGAGACCGCCGACCTCCTTGTCGAAAACGTCTTCCGTCTCCACGGCATTCCACTGGACATTGTCTCGGACCGGGGGCCCCAGTTCGTATCCCGCGTCTGGAAGCAGTTCTGCCGGTCCCTCGGGGCCACGGCCAGTCTGACCTCGGGGTACCACCCCCAGTCCAATGGACAAGCCGAGCGTGCCAACCAGGATCTGGGGGCGGCCCTCCGCTGTGTGTGCCTTCACCGTCCCTCATCCTGGGTCGACCACTTACCCTGGGTGGAGTACGCGCACAACACCCTCGTCTCTTCTGCCACTGGTAGGTCCCCCTTCATGGCCGCCTACGGGTACCAGCCGCCGCTGTTCCCGTCCCAGGAGGGGCAGGTGGAGGTCCCCTCTGTGCAGCACCACCTCAAGCGGGCCCATCGCGTGTGGAAGGAGGCCCGGGCTGCGTTGTCCCGCACGGCGGCCAGGAACCAGCGGATCGCGGATCGTCGCCGGCGCCCGGCTCCTTCATACGTGGTAGGACAGAAGGTGTGGTTGGCGACTAGGGATCTTCGGCTGGCCGGCACGTCTGCGAAACTGGGACCCCGATTTACTGGACCGTTCGAGGTCGAGGCCGTCATCAGTCCATCTGCAGTCAGGCTCCGGCTGCCACCCACCATGAAGGTTCACCCCGTCTTCCACGTCTCCCTACTCAAACCCGTGTCTTCCAGTGACTTGGCTCCTCCTACCACGCCGCCGCCCCCTCCGCGGGTCGTCGACGGTGACCCGGTGTACACGGTTCGTGCCATCCTGGACTCTCGGCGCAGGGGAAAGGGGTTCCAGTATCTGGTCGACTGGGAGGGCTACGGGCCTGAGGAGCGGCAGTGGGTGCCTCGCTCCTGGATCCTTGATCCGTCCCTTTTGCGCGACTTCCACGCTGCACATCCATCCAAGCCGGGTAGTCCGCCGGGAGGCGTCCATTGAGGGGGGGGTACTGTCACGTCGCGTGTCCGCCAGCAGGTGGCGGGTTTTCTCTCCCGCCATCTGCGCACCTGTCCGTAATTTCGGGCTGATTACCCTCCTATATTAATGAGACTCCGGCAGTTCTCCCACTGCCGGAGAATTCCTTACCGTGCCATTGCTCTCGATTTGCTATTCTCGTCGTTCGACTATTTCTCGCTGCCCTATTGCCTTACGGCCTCAATCATTCGCGTACCTCTTATAGTGATCAGATTGTTATCTCGGTTGTTCCTCGCCCTTTATCGTTTCGCGAGCGTTTTCAGTTGTCTTCCTTATTTTTTCCTGGTCCTTATTTGACCAGCGTTTTCTGTTACCGTTTTCCCTGTTCGGGCTCCTTTTGTTCTTTATTAAAGACCCTTTGTTCTCACAAGATCTTTTCGTTGTCTGCTTCTCCGGGGATCCACCTCTTTTTTTTCTGTTGTGCACGAGGCGATCCCTCATCGCCTCGGGCTCAACGTGACACAAGGGAGCACAGGAATGTGCAGTTCTGTTCTTCCACTAAAGGTGAATGCAATGTCTGAGGCATGCAAATATTATTTGAGGACTATTACTACTATTATTTGAGGACCAAATTATTCGAGGAATATTATTAACAAGCTAACAAGATAATTTTAACAAGCGATCGCGGTAATGCGCAGATTGTAGTCCCAAAATATAAAATGTATAACGTAAAAATCACTTTATAATGTATTATTTTATACAATTTGCCGAGGGTCCGGACAGAGGAGGTCCGGACAGAGGAGGTCGGCGGTCCGGTCGTGGATCGCGGTCCGCCAGTTGAGGAAGACGGGGCTAGGATGTGGGACTACTCTCCCCGATGTGATGAAAATACTTTTGTTTTAAAATATCAAGAAAACACAGGTGAACGGCAAATCTTGTTATTCTCTGATTGATGAAAGTGAGAGAAAGAAGACTACAACTAAGTGCTTGGCTTCAAACCTATCTCTTACGCCACAAAGTCTAAATCGCTGGCATTCTGAATTTAATTTCGGCCCGTTGACGGAATGACAACAGACAGCTGGATTTACATTTGAAGACTGATGTTAAAACCCACAAGGGCTTTCGCGCAGATGTGTTTTATAGTTACTGGATTTGGAAAAAAAAGTTACACTATCAGTCATTACTTTATTGATGCAGATTTATCAGGTGCATCATAACAGGCCAAAACATTGCACATCTATCATTGGCACTGAGAAGTGCAGTATTGTGTGATGGATGGGATGAGGTCCAATAGTGTGGGAAAAGTGTTACATTTCGAAGCGCTGCCTGACATATGGGTCCAAGACAGTCTGCTCTACGCTCCCACACTAGACCGTATAAATCCTCCCAATGATGCAGCGGTTAAACTCTGAGACAAGAAAAGGCTTGAGATTCCAAATGTTGACTAGGAGATGATGAGGAGTAATTGATTCCAACTCGGAAACAAATTGATGTAAAGCCACAGCAAAATCGGTGAGCTGACAAACATCATTTGAAAAAAATACAAGGATGACAGATGAAAAACATGCATCACTGATGTATAACACTTTTCCCATGGCCCAAAGTTACACCACATTTTCATTTTTTGTGGGGTTATGACAGCAACAGGGTGTTGAAAATAGTTGGGTATGTACATTAGTTCATGTAATAAGTCTGACAGAGAAAAACAAAACAGTACAAGAAAAACAAAGGCTCTTGGTTCGACTGGAATTATCCATTGAAACCAGAACACACAGAAAGCGGCTGATGAAATTTGAACTCAAGCCTGTGAAGGAGACGTATTAACTGCTAGGCCGTCATGCTGCCGTATTTGTCAGAATCAGAATCAGAAGCATCTTTATTGACCAAGTATGTAGAAGCGGACATGTTTACCAGTCGGCAACCGTGCAGCCCACAATTTACTGTTTACAAATTAGAACATGGTGTGATGCCCACTCTCCAAAAATGAATGGTAATTGTTAAAAAAAAAAGTGGTTCTGAAAATTGCAGATGACTTGCTGCAATTACACATCACAAGCATGGATGCTTCAATTAGGTGCTTCTGATTCTCCCAGTTGGATTTGCACCAAGTGTCAGATTGGATTCACAAACCAACAGTAAAATAGGTTTCATGTGGGTCCCAAACTTACAATGGACAAACAGGGCAAGGTTCGGATCAGGTTAAGGCAATAAACCGATGGCTGAGGTTTAGAAACAGAGCCGCTTGTGTAAACTTGAGAAAAGCCACCATTCATGGATGAAAAAGACAAACGTTTGTCTTAAAAGCAAATGTACTCTCTACAAATGAAGCGCTGGACATAGAACCAAAGTAAGCAAACTTTCAGGCAGATGTAAACACCCAATCCTTCACAAATACCGGTGTTGTGGTTCAACACTGGTATTTTGAGTCATACATACTGTAATTCCATGTCATTCATACGTGTGCCTTGGCAAACCAAAACAAAAGAAAGAAAAAATACTATGATCTTTCCATAACCTCAGCCGAACTGTAGTTGCAGACATATGGAGATGAACAATTTTGAAGTAATTTAGCTACTTCCTGTTCGAAAAATGACACCTCCCTGACCATTTTCATCAAGAGCAGAGGTGCCATGTCCGGTCCTGAAGTGCCACTCTGATCATTTGAATGAGGTGTGTTAAAGAAGTGAAAAATGTGTAAAATATGCAGGATAGGGGCTCTTGAGGATCGATGGTGGGCACCCCTAATCTAGAGCCAGAGTGGGCAAACATTTGGGTTTAAGGGGCAAGTTTTATGTTATTTAATTATTTTTAATGGGGCGGCCCAATGGTCGACTGGGTCGTGTGTCAGCCTCACAGTGTAAAGGTGCAGGATTCCTCAGTGGAGCTTGCATGTTCTCCTCGTGGCTGTGGCAGGATTCCTCCAACATTCCAAAAGCATGCATGACAGGTTAATGAAACACTGTAAATTGTCCCTTGGTGTGAGTGTGAGCGCTGATGGTTGCTCATCTAATTGTGCCCTGCGATTGGCTGGCAACCTTTTCATGATGTCCCCCTCTTACCGGCCGAAGACAGCTCGGATAGGCTCCAGCACACTCGCGAGAATAAGCGTTTCAGAAAATGGATGGATCGACGGATGGATGGTTATTTTTATGCAGAGATGGGCCAGAAAATTCTGCCCAGAACAGTGACAATGTGACAATGACGTGGATCGCGATCATGTCAACCAAGACTGCATTCCGCTTGGCCAGCCAGTACCCATCAGTTGCGTCCGGAGTTCCACAGGCCAAAAAGGCCCAATAGGACTGCTTCAGTTTCACGGCATGCCTCACCACTGGTCATTTTTGTTTTACGCAGTCAAAAACATTCCACTTCTTACCCTTGTTGAATTTGTTTGTTGTTATTTTTAACATGTTTCATGTGATCAATATCGAGCTATGTTGATGGATCTCCATATCAGATTGAGTGCACATCTCTTTAATATGGAGATTGTGTACATTTCTCATTCCCCTTTGTTGCTGGCGTCATGTGTTATATTGATTTTTTATTTTTTCAACAGTCCCAGGGGAAGCCTTGCTAGATCAAGCTATGAAATTACCTCATCTGAATTTCACAGATAATTTACATGAAGTTTAGATATATCATAGTTCCATTTGGTGTTTGATTCATGTATTTGGTTTACCAGATGTGTCTGTGTCTGCATTTGATTCACTAGCAGCCAAGCAGTCATGCAGTTACCCACCATGAGTAATATGCTACAGGGGCTGATAAAACGGAAATGTTAGTGGGTTTCCTAATGAAATGAAATGATGTTATGAATCCTGACGGGCCTTGATCATCATAGCTCAACAATTCCTGCGGGACAACCGTACGAGTTGGGCTCAAAATGTTGCCGGTGTTCAAATTCCTCACAATGATTGTATTTTCAGGAAACTGAAGTGAGGAATGAAAACTTGGAAATGCTTTTGCCTTCCCAGATTTATTTTTGGTAAGTTGAGAACCGACTCCAAAACATTTCCCGCAACCTTTTCTTGTCTCCGTGTTTTTCATGTTGATACCATTCTTGTGTCATGTTCAATCAGAACTGAAATAATTGCAAAGGAGAGCAAAAAGGTAAACTAATCCTACCCTCAATCAAACTAAGACGTTCAAAATCAATGGATGCTTTCCTGTCATAAAATGACTAGCGTCTTCAACATCATGGTGGCATCAGACATGAATCAAGGAACCTATTATATCGATCCATCATGGCTTATTTTGAGGACTTTACGGAACATGCAGACAAAGTTACAGCCAATGTGAAATTTTTGTCCGCTATTGTGTGAAAGCGGGGTAGATGATGGAGAGCCGTCCACCAGGAAAGGTTAGCCGCCTGTTACCAGCGTGATGTGGGACTCTCGGGGGTTGCACTGCAGAAATGTCTTATTTGGCACAAATCGTCATTTCATGTGCTTATCCGACTCAAAATGCTTCTCTTTGCCCTTCCTTGTTCCGAAACAGCCACACACCACTTCGCAGAGAGACTGAGTCACCGGCCATTCCATTGTAACAATGGAGACAGTTGCTGACATTTTTAACCGCTCTTTGAAGCCTTTTAAAATGTCATAACTTCCTGAATTCTTAACATATTGACAAAATATAAACACTGTTTTGTTCTTTTGATATTATTCATTGATCCCAGCTCTTCCCAGTCACATTGGTCTTGCTGGGAAAAAACATAAAATGATTTTCATTTTACCCTGAGAGAAGAGAAGTTAAAGTGGGAACTTGAAATGTGCTCTATCAATAAAACTGCCTTGTCTTGATTGATGTACTTGACTGACAATTGTGTTCTCTCTATAAGCGGTACTGTGAGTCAGTCAAGCAGAGACTGTTTTGTGGCGTTGACCAACGACAGTCAACTCTGAATCTCGGGGTGTGAATCACATACTTAATTAGAAAAAGGAACATGAACCACAAAAAATAATTAGCTTCAGGATGCTTGTAAAGTAAATTTGTGTAGTTTGTACTCATCAAGCAGGAATGCCGAGAAAGCCTGTGTAAAAAGACGAAAAACGTGTCATGGCACACACATACAAAGTGTAGCCGTCATTAAAAAGTTATAGTCTTTTGCCTGTTTTGTTTTTTTCGGGTTTGCCACATCAGGGGTGTGTTACAAGCATATTTTATGCCAGATGCCCTTCCCGATGTAACAGCAGTCTTATTAAGGGTTTTCCCACCTATCAAGGAAGCGACTATTATTTCAGCAATTTCACAAAGTCTGTGTTGTGATTCTTATCGTCTCAACGTTCGGTTTAAGTAAACAAAGCTGCTCGAAGGACTGGAGTGTGGAAGGCTCAGATTTCGTCAGTCATTTTGACAACTATTGAAAATAAAGTTTGGAGCAGGTTAGGTATTTTTGGAATTTATGGCCTGCCTATCCAACTGTGGCGGTCCCTTCCACACAGCAGCCCATTTCTCAGATCAGCGTTAGAAAAGCACAGTTCAATTTGGATTTTTTTTTTTTTTTTTTGTAAAGTGGTTCTAACTGTGATTTACCTGTTTTGGGAGTCACTCATAAGAATACTGTCAAAAATCACGATACATTCTCGGTCTTCTGCCTGTATGTCACCGTCCACGGCCTTTTATGACTCTCAGACCCGTCCATTTGTTCTAATCTGGAATAACAAATCAACCAGCGGCAAGCTCACCTTCCAGTCAATTTGTCTGTCGAGCGAGTTGGCCAGACACTGTTTGTATACGTGCGCAATCAGTAGCTGAGTGAGGAGTCAGTGTGAAGCGCTTTGAGTGCCTAGTAGGCTCGAATATCCATCCATCCATCCATTTTCTGATCCGCTTAATCCTCACAAGGGTCGTGAGAGCCCATCCCAGCTGTCTTTGGGCAGTAGGCCGGGGACACCCTGATCCGGTTGCCAGCCAATCGCAGGGCACACAGAGAAGAACAACCATCTACGCTCACACTCACACCTAGGGACAATTTAGAGTCTTCAATCAACCTGTCATGCATGTCTTTGGAATGTGGGAGGAAACCGTGGTACCCGGAGAAAACCCACACAGGCTTGGGGAGAACATGCAAACTCCACACAGAGGCTGGAGCTGGAATTGAACCACGACCTCTGCACTGTGAGGTCGACACGCTAACCACTGGACCACCAGGCAGCCCTAGGCTCGAATGTGTTCCACAAATGAAAGACCATTTAGCATTCATGGCACACCATTTTGTTATCAAGGCATTTGTATTGTTCCTGTAAGAAAATCTCAATGTTTCTTGGTGTTCAGACAGCATGATACATGAAAAATCTGCAATGTCATCTGTTAGAGTTAAACAACATGACCTCTTACTTGTAACAGTTTAGAAGTATGAGGTTGGCCTTACAAAAGAATATTGTTGGCTTTGGTTTTTCTTTACAACACGTCTCTCCAACCGGCCAGCTATTGTCAGCAACACTAAAAGCCTGGACCATAAAAGAGCTGTTGAACCAAAATACACAGATTTTGAAATCCATAAATTCCTCAGCAGAAACTATATCCTGAAGTCTTCAAAGTTTTGAACAAATATGACTTAATGCCAAAAGAAACATTGATCTTGCTTTATTAGTGATATCACGAGCAGGAAGCCTGACTTGTTTTCTAGCTTTTGTCTATGCAAGACATGAAACAAGTTTCAGGATTGTGCAAAAGAAACAAAAAAGACTTTCAGTCATTCATCATAATTCTTGTTGTACTTCAGAGACAACTGCAGATGGGATGGATGTTTCTTCTAATGTCACATATATAGAGTAAAAGTCATCTCAGGAGAAAAACAATCGAGAATCACTTTCTTCTTGCTCTCTGTGCCAAAAACATTTTGTGCTAACCACAATATCGTCCCTAACTTCCCCTCTCTTTGCCCTCCCAGTGTCTCCTTCTGTAATTAGGCCTCTTTTCCTTTTTTTCATATGAACTCCCTTTATCTCTATCCCTGTTTTCCTTCTTCGATCCCACCAACTCCTCTAATCACGGCATGGTCACATACTGAGAAAACAGAATTTGTTGGTGCATAATTCTATGCTGTCTTGCTGGTTGGTCAAACACACATTGGTATTGGTTTAAGGCTCAAAAAAGCGTTTTGATGTGATGATATTCAGTGTGATGTAAAAAAAAAACTGACGACCAAGTCATCTTTGGGTCTGTTTCAATATCAGTGTGGGAGATGGCAAACACACAGCTGAAAAATATGGAACCAATTTCCACTATGTGAAGGGGTGTGACAAGGGCCAAAGAACAGATTGAATTTTACAGCAGATCCTTGACTTTTTTTTTCTTATTCTATCATTCTGAAACTACAAGGACGACTGCAGACATACTTCTTCTTCCCCTTGTTTTGGGGTTATTGTCAACCACTCTGAAATGTGCATCAACTCCAGAGACAGGACAAGCTTGCCCACAACTTACAATTGACAGCCATCCATTATCTTTTTTCTCCTCGTGGTCGTGGGTGAACTTTGGGTGAGAGCCGTGGTATACGCTGGACGGCTGGCCTGTCAATTGCAGCATTTTGTTTCCGTTATGCATAATTACAAAATGCACAATCTTCTGCATCGTGTTGTTTCTGCTTTTTCTTCATACATGCTTTTCTAAACTCAACCCTAAGAGAAGAATCTTCATGCTTCATTTATGTGAGGACACCACGTTGGTGACAGCTGTTGTCGTATATTGAAGTCATATAACTAACCAATGTTTTAAGTACACAGGAGCTTGTAATGCTGCTGTATAATCTTCATGTTAAATACAAAGTAGTACTTTGACTTAAGACACAGAGGAATACCAGACTCTGGTAAGTGTTGTTTGATAATATGACAAGGGGTGATAAGCCCATGTAAACAAGTGTGTGTGTGTGTGTGTGTGTGTGTGTGTGAGAGGGGAGAGAGAGAGAGAGAGAGAGAGAGAGAGAGAGAGAGAGAGAGAGAGAGAGAGAAAAAGAAAGCATTTCTGGCGTAAAAGATATCTGCTCATTAGTGCTGCACTGACCGACTGATCTTTCCTTACATTCGCTCAGTCGGCAAAATAGCACAGAGGAGGTGTCATTCACATACATTTCTCACTTTCCTTTAGTACATAATGGCAAGTCACACAACTGGGTTATTCTTATTTTGTGTTTCGGTGGCGTTCTCCTATGTTTCCACGTCTCCCCACGTCTGCAGCAACTCCCTCATACCTGGAGCTAAAGGTAAACATGACCACATATGCAGTATGCTGTTAATCTTTGGTTTCTTTGATTGTGTTGGGTCATTCTAATTCCCACCTTAAACAGGGATTCAGCAATGTAAATACTTTTCCATTCCAGGCTGTTGGCTATTTAACAAGTTGACACGTAATTTGGTTGTCTTGTTAAGTACATGGTCAAATGAAAGACGGAATGGAAAATTCTAAGGAAACACCAAGAATAATGCCCCAGGGCTTTATAGAGTTGTTGGTAAAGGTACCCAGCATGCAATGTCCTGTCGTTTAACAACGAGCTGATTGCTACCCCACAGATTTTTGGGAGGGAATGCCTTCCATTTTACAACATCCAGTAGCTTATTCCCCTGCTGATTCAGACAGAGCCAATAAAACACACACCAGGCAAAGTTAAGCAGCATTTTTTCCCTCAACCTTTGTGCCAACAGGACACTAACGTAATGTGAGATGACGTGGAGGGAGTGAGTGAGGAAGTTAAGACCTGTTTATGTGTGTGGTGCCACTGAGAAAGTCCCACTGAAATGTGTATTTAGACAGCTACCACGACACTGGACCGATTATTTGGACAAGACTCTTAGATCCAAATGACTGCAGAATCCATCACTTGACAATGACCTTGCCCATGTTTGTGTATTCTAAGGGCGGCCTGATGTGTGGTTGAGGTTTCGTGAAGCACGCTGCAGTCACGCTTGGTCACTTTTCTCTCTCATTGCTTCTTTTTCAGGCTTCAAAAGTCGTACCTTTACATGGATGCCTCAGCATCTTGTTTTTAAATGGCGACACGATATGCACAATGGACCACTTCTGATTGTTATTGATCAAATCAAATGACACACAATTCTAAACGGGCTTAATGCAAACTTGATCGGTATTCATTTTACAGTATTGCTTATAGCTTATTGTTATAGCTACACAGAGTATGTGGAGAATGCCTCCGTTCCCTCGGATGCAGCACAGCTCCAGTCCATTGCAAACTGAAGAAGTGGCCATTGTGAACCACATCAACTAAGGCAGGGGCGTCAAACTCATTTCTGTCGGGGACCACATTCTCATTACCGTTTCGCTTGGAGGGCCGGAGTGACAGAAATTATGTATAGAAGTCAGGAAAAATGGTTTGTTCAACTGTTGTATAAGTTACGTAATGAGTAGTTTGGTGACAAGAAAATGCTTCCATTATCTCTTATTTATTACAAATGAGAAGTTGAAATTTTGGTCCAGATTTTAGAATCATGGAAGGTGACATGTTTGATTTGATTTCACGGGCCACATAAAATGATGTGGTGGGCCAGATCTGTCCCCCGGGCCATTAGTTTGACATCTTAGGTCCTAAGGTGTCTCTCTTACATGTTCAAGTCGCTAAAAAGTATTTGATATACTCTGGGAAAGCGTCTAACAATTTTGCAGATTAAAAACATCCTCATTCATGAAATCAGGCAATACATTAGCATTTGGTGGGGTTCGTTTGTTTCTTCGTTTTTTTATTTTGTGAACTACAAATGCAACTTGACATAGGAAAGACCGTGGACACTTCTGCTTATATAAATATTCATCATGCTAACCTATAAGGCCTATACTGGTTACACTTTACACTCATCGTATCCATTCCGGCAACACCTTTAAAACGTCTCACTTTGCAAAGACCCTCACCATGATGTGTCTGTCAGAGCCTTGAAAAGGTTTTATTTTTATATTATACAGTGGTTTCCTTGCATTCAATTAACAAATTCACATTTTTGTATATGTCCCAAGAATGTGAAATTAGAACAACTCAAGTCGAGTTGAAATTGTGGTCACCTCTGGAGCTTGAGTTCTCTCTTCGCTGATGGGAAAGTAAGAATAATAATAATGATACATTTTATTTATAAGTGCCTTTCAAAACACCCAAGGACACCTTGCAGTCAAAAAAGAGCAATAAAACCATAGATAAAATTGTAAATAATAAAAAGCGATGATTTAAACTAAATATGCCATTTTAAAGAGAGTCTATCAGGAGAAAATAGCCACACCAATTACCATCTAATTATATAGCATGAAATAATTTTTCTGCGTATGATTCATTTCAGTGAGTAGAAAACAATTCTGAGCCAGTGAAGGCTTTCAGAAGTACTGTGAGAGTCTTAATATGGCCCAGTTCAAAGATGTTTGTTTCTTTCCTGCCTTTGCCCAGCACCTAATTTACAAAGTGTCCTTGGCAGCAACATCAGACATCTCATGTTGCCAAAACCTCTATCGTGCACCTCATTTTTCTTTTTAAGTCACAATAATTATGTCATAATTAATAGTTCAAAGGAACCTTCGCTTAAAAAAAAGCCCTGGCCTTTTTATTTGTTTGGTTGGTTTGTAGCATGCAGAGTCATTTAAAAAAACATCCAGAAAGGATTAACCTTGCATTTGAATTTGCACACAACCACATCCCACAATTTTGAATTTCAGATAAGTTTTCAATCACATGACGTAGTGATGGCAACATACATATATATATATATATATATATATATATATATATATATATATATATATATATATATATATATATATATATATATGGCCGCTATATATGGGAGCGGCTGGATAGCTCAGTTGGTAAGACATCGGTTTGGCATACGGGAGACGGTGGTTCGGTGGCTCGAATCCTGCTTGGGGCAAAAATGAGCACATAACACCATCCAGTGTGGGTCCTTGGGCAAGATCCTTCACGCTAATGCCTACCTCATACAATGATGAGAGACAATAAAACGAATGACATGCCGGCTCAGACGTCGCCCGGCCAAACAAGGTCTGCATCAGGTGCTGGGGAACCAGAGCACCTTGATGAAAAATGGGCTACTGGAACAAAGCGGAGATGGGCGAGATGCGATAACATGGCTCTGTTGGAATGCTACTACTCAAGCAACCCTAGTCAGAGGGGTTACATGCAGAGAATGTGGGCTAAATGGTTACTTCGAAACCCACAGTCACGGTTGACCGCGAAACAACTAGTAGCTCAGTGTTCCAACATCCACAAACGGCAACTGCTGTCACAACTTGAGATTGATGAGGTACAACGCAGGTCCGATGGTGAAGGGCCCCAGGCTGCCAGATCAGAGGAGGAGGTCTTACAAGAGATTGGGAGGCAAGCCCCAATGAATGCAGATGATGAGATTGGGTGGCCAGCCCCAATGAATGAAATGCTGAGCGAGGTAGCAACTGACCTGAAAGCTAAGATCATGGCGAGAATGAAAGCTGGGCAACCTAGAAACCGATTACAACGGCTATGTGAAGTACCATCTGAAAGTTTCATAGAAAGTGTGAATGCAGCACTGAGGGCGATCCCTACTGTAACGATCACAGAAACCAATGAGCTGATATACGCTTCAGCATCAGTGATCCTGGAGACTCTGGGCTATAAGAGCAACCATGGAAGCCATGAGATACGTTACCCACCATGGAAAAGACGGTTGGAGGCTAAGATCAAGGCGGCCTCGGAAAGATGTGAGTCAATTGAGGTGAGGTGTGATGAAAAGGCCGATACCCGAGAGGTACATCCAGATGACCATACCTGAAGCACTTGAAACTGCCAAACAAAGGCTCCAAGCCTTGTCCAGTCGCCTAAAGCGGTACACGAAAGAGAATGAGGCCAGACGAATAAACAGGCTGTTCGCAACACAACCTGCGAAAGTGTACGCTCAGTGGCAGGGTCCTAACAACAGAGCTGACCCACCAAGACTGGAAACTGAAAGGTACTGGAAAGGCATATGGGAGAAGGAGGTTGCACATAACAGCAGTGCACATTGGCTGGTGACCCTGAGAGAGGAGCACAGCAACCTCCCTGAACAGAACCCGGTTACCATAACAGTGGCAGACATACAGGAAAGAGTCTCAGATATGAAGAACTGGACAGCACCAGGCCCGGACATGGTCCACACCTACTGGCTAAAGAAACTCACAGCACTCCATGAGCGCCTAGCAGTACAAATGAACCAGCTGCTGAGGGATGGGACTCACCCAGAATGGCTAACCGAAGGGCGAACCATCCTGATCATGAAGGATCCCTCAAAGGGTGCAGCCCCATCCAACTATCGGCCAATAACCTGTCTCTCCACAACATGGAAGCTCATGTCAGGCATCATTGCGGCTAAGATAAGTGGACACATGGATCAATACATGAGCGAAGCACAGAAGGGCATTGGTAGAGATACCAGAGGAGCCAAACATCAGCTCCTGGTTGACAGAACAGTCACACAAGACTGCAGGTCCCGACGTACCAACCTGTGCACAGCCTGGATTGATTACAAGAAAGCCTATGACTCGATGCCACATACATGGATCACTGAATGCTTGGAGTTGTATAAGGTGAACAGGACCCTCAGAGCCTTCGTTGCGAACTCGATTAGGATGTGGAAAACCATACTTGAAGCCAATGGCAAGCCACTTACCCAAGTGTCCATCAAATGTGGCATATATCAAGGTGATGCACTAGCCCCACTGCTGTTCTGCATAGGACTGAACCCCCTAAGCCAAGGAATCACCAAGACAGGCTATGGATACCGCCTCAGAAATGGAGCTACAATCAGTCACCTCCTCTACATGGATGACATAAAGCTGTATGCTAAGAGCGAAAGGGACATAGATTCCCTGATCCACACAACCAGGATCTACAGCAGCGACATCGGGATGTCATTCGGGCTT
This sequence comes from Hippocampus zosterae, assembly GCF_025434085.1. Taxonomy (NCBI): domain Eukaryota; kingdom Metazoa; phylum Chordata; class Actinopteri; order Syngnathiformes; family Syngnathidae; genus Hippocampus; species Hippocampus zosterae. The sequence goes on from NC_067455.1 coordinate 14,132,007, forward strand.
GAGAAATGCAGTCGGATTGTGACTAAGAGAGGAAAGGTAGTCCGCACTGAAGGGGTCTCACTCCCTGAAGGAACAATAGCAGACATTGAGGACAGCTACAAGTACCTTGGTATACCACAAGCCAATGGCAACCTCGAACTGGCAACAAGGAAAGCGGCTACGGCCAAATACCTCCAGCGAGTGAGGCAAGTCCTAAGAAGCCAGCTCAATGGCAAGAATAAGACCCGGACAATAAACAGCTATGCCCTGCCAGTGATCAGATACCCTGCAGGAATAATAAGGTGGCCAAAGGAAGAGATTCAGACCACGGACGTTAAGACCCGAAAGCTCCTAACCATGCATGGAGGGTTCCATCCCAAATCCAGCACCCTGAGACTGTACGCAAGCCGAAAGGAAGGAGGCCGGGGACTAGTGAGTGTGAGAGCCACTGTCCAGGATGAAACATCCAAGCTCCATGAATACATCAAGGAGAAGGCTCCAACGGATGACATACTCAGAGAATGTCTAAGACAATGGGGAACAGCAGATGAGGCGCTGGAAGAGGGACCATCATGGGAGGACAAGCCCCTACACGGGATGTACCACCGGACCATAACTGAAGTGGCTGATCTCAAGAAGTCCTATCAGTGGCTAGAGAGGGCTGGCCTGAAGGACAGCACAGAGGCACTCATCCTGGCTGCTCAGGAGAAGGCCTTGAGCACCAGAGCCATCGAGGCCCAGATATACCACACTAGACAAGACCCAAGGTGTAGGTTGTGCAAAGAGGCACCTGAGACGATCCAACACATAACTGCAGGGTGTAAGATGCTGGCAGGGAAAGCCTACATGGAACGCCATAACCAGGTGGCTGGCATAGTCTACCGAAACATCTGTGCAGAGTATGGACTGGAAACCCCAAGGTCAAAATGGGAAACACCTCCGAAGGTGGTGGAGAATGACAGAGCGAAGATCCTGTGGGACTTCCAGATCCAGACTGACAAGATGGTAATGGCGAACCAACCAGATGTCGTGATCATAGATAAAGGGCAGAGGAAAGCCGTTGTAGTGGATGTAGCGGTCCCTAGTGATGGAAACATCAGGAAGAAGGAACATGAGAAACTCGAGAAATACCAAGGGCTCAGAGAGGAGCTGGAGATAGCCTGGAAGGTAAAGGTGACAGTCGTGCCTGTGGTGGTCGGAGCACTCGGGGCAGTGACCCCCAAACTCGTTGAGTGGTTGCAACAGATCCCGGGAACAACATCGGACATCTCAGTCCAGAAATGTGCAGTGCTGGGAACAGCAAGGATACTGCGCAGAACCCTCAAGCTTCCTGGCCTCTGGTAGAGGACCCGAGCTGAATGACGGAAGGACACCACCCGAGGGGTGAGATAAGGATATATATATATATATATATATATATATATCGTCTCAGGTGCAAAGAGGCACCTGAGACGATCCAACACATAACTGCAGGGTGTAAGATGCTGGCAGGGAAAGCCTACATGTATACATATATATATATATATATATATATATATATATATATATATATATATATATATACTGTATATATATGTATATATGTATATATGTATACATGTAGAGTATACATGTATACATGGGAACAGTCGGGACTTGTGCGACTGTTCTGACAACCAGGAGCTGATGTTTGGCTCCTCTGGTATCTCTACCAATGCCCTTCTGTGCTTCGTTCATGTATTGATCCATGTGTCCACTTATCTTAGCCGCAATGATGCCTGACATGAGCTTCCATGTTGTGGAGAGACAGGTTATTGGCCGATAGTTGGATGGGGCTGTACCCTTCGAGGGATCCTTCATGATCAGGATCGTTCGCCCTTCGGTTAGCCATTCTGGGTGAGTCCCATCCCTCAGCAGCTGGTTCATTTGTACTGCTAGGCGCTCATGGAGTGCTGTGAGTTTCTTTAGCCAGAAGGTGTGGACCATGTCCGGGCCTGGTGCTGTCCAGTTCTTCGTATCTGAGACTCTTTCCTGTATGTCTGCCACTGTTATGGTAACTGGGTTCTGTTCAGGGAGGTTGCTGTGCTCCTCTCTCAGGGTCACCAGCCATTGTGCACTGCTGTTATGTGCAACCTCCTTCTCCCATATGCCTTTCCAGTACCTTTCAGTTTCCAGTCTTGGTGGGTCAGCTCTGTTGTTAGGACCCTGCCACTGAGCGTACACTTTCGCAGGTTGTGTTGCGAACAGCCTGTTTATTCGTCTGGCCTCATTCTCTTTCGTGTACCGCTTTAGGCGACTGGACAAGGCTGTAGCATACCAACAGAGCCATGTAAGCGCATCTCACCCATCTCCGCTTTGTTCCAGTAGCCCATTTTTCATCAAGGTGCTCTGGTTCCCCAGCACCTGATGCAGAACTTGTTTGGCCGGGCGACGTCTGAGTCGGCATGTCATTCGTTTTATTGTCTCTCATCATTGTATGAGGTAGGCATTAGCGTGAAGGATCTTGCCCAAGGACCCACACTGGATGGTGTTATGTGCTCATTTTTGCCCCAAGCGGGATTCGAACCACCGTCTCCCGTATGCCAAACCGTTGCCGTTACCAACTGAGCTATCCAGCCGCTCACATATACATATATATACAGGGACAGGGATATATATGGGGGACAGACACCACCCGAGGGGGGGGGTGAGACGGGGATTATATATATATATATATATACCGTATATATACTGTATAGTATGATATTATAATCCAAACTGTTTTTGAGAAATCTCTTGTGGTTAATTTGTCCTCTTCCTTAATATTCAGGAGACCAAGGAGAGATTGGATACGAAGGAGATGAGGGCAGAATGGGGAAGAACGGACCACCAGGACATCCAGGTAGCACAACCTAGATTAGTTTACCACTTCAAATGACTCACCTCAATGCCAAAATGACAATTTCATGATTTTGGATCAACAATAAGACATTGCACGTTAATAAAAATCTTTTTAATGCTGCCCGACTCTTGGATCCTATTGGACTTTGCAAGTGCTGAATATGGACAGCGTGGTAAGAGCCCAATGGAGACACATATGCACGTACGCGCGCACACACACACACACACACACACACACACACACACACACACACACACACACACACACACACCCACACACACACACACACACACACACACACGCACACGCACACACGCACACACACGCAATGACTGTCAGCTCGTTACTCTCCAGAAATCTTTATTGAGTAAACTCGTAAATGTAAATACTAAATGTAGACATTATTCAGATTGGAGTGACTTCAGTGCCGTGTAGCCGTGCGCCATTGCGGTTTTTGTGTACACTGACTGTAGCACCATCATAACCTCCAACATTGTAGCTGCAGTATGTCAAGAGCTCCACAGATGACGCATACATTCCCCTTTTTAATTTAGGAGATTTTACAGGAAAACGTGGCTTAATTTTGGAATGTTAAGAGGGATTTAAGGACAGCTAATGCCCTGGAAACAAAAACAATGCGTTGCTCTTGGTTTATTCACGTCAACAAACAGTGGTGCTGCTTTTACGTTAAAATAAGTCTCATTTGAGCTACGAATTTGCAATTGTTGGGGTTGATTGACGTGATGTGGAACCTGGAAGCGAAGCACATGTTGACAAATGAAAAATTTGAATTTGATGCAAGCCAGTCCGTAACTGGTCAAGCAATTCGGAAGAAAGGTTTCACCATTGGATTTTAATCAGAGCTTGAAAAGTCCCTTTTGATATCCTGTTTAACCAGCTCTCGGTGGTTTCAAATGTGTCTCAATCATGACAACCGAGGCCGTGCACCTCTTTATCCTCCAGCAGCTGCACGGGGAATCCAGACGTTAAGCCAGTTGGAGGGTTTGGCCATTATAAAAAGCAACAGCAGCGATAGGAACGAGTGTTATCTGAAAGATGGATGAACGGTTTAACGGGCTCGTGCAAGCACACGGCCAAAGTCATTCATCAACGCAGGGAACAACAAAGCAACGCATCTCATTTCTATAAACAGTCAAGAACAAGTGTAAACGCTCCACAGTCTGCTCTCAGTTCTTTATTGTAATGTGCTGTTACAAGATATTGTATTTATGATGTACTTTGTACCTATACTGTATATTATGTACACACATAGTATTCCGTGTATTGACAGTCATTTTGTTCCACTGCAGAAACTTCAAGAACACTTCTTAGACTTCATCAAGAAGCAAATAAACTTGTGAAGATACTCTGTGTGTGCCACTTCACTCTCACAGCAACAGCCTTCTCCAGTGTGTCACTTTCTATTTCAAATATCATTCATTTCCAGTGGAATAGTTTCCTGAGGAAATAATCACAGCTGAAGGCCATGGTTTGGCGGTGCTTGCATAGGCACACATTTAATATGAAGTAGACTGAATCTGTGTGTGTGTGGGGGGGGTGGGAGGGGGGTAGAAAGATAATCCCTGGCAGAAGATAATCAAGTTTGACTTAAATCGTTTTTTTGTAAGTATATTGACATTGATAATTACTGAATCCATTACATTACTCGAATTAAACGTAACCAAACAATTGAAAAAAAAGCAAAGTAATGAAAATCCACCAAAATACAAATATTAATTTGAAAAGCAGGCAGAAGTGATAGGGCAAAGACCACTGTCAGAGCTCAGCACACTTTGGAACAGCACCAAATTGTGCACCTTCAGGACACCGATATGTGAAATTCAACTTAAATTAAACTTAAAATAAGCACAATAATTAAATGATTACAAAAGCATGCCAACATGTGAGTCATTCTTCCTTGGTCCATGTTGGAACGTTTTGGGGAAACCTATTTATAACAGTTTTTTTAAAATTGTGCTTACACTCTAAGGAGCGTGCATCTCTCCAAAAAAACAGAACAAAACAAAACAAAACATTTGATACATATCTGGATACATGGGGTGTGATACCATTCAAGGAAGGTTCGATTTAAAGTGAAACGCTCTGATTATTTTCAATTCAGTGGGATTTGATTTGGTTCAATTCAATGCACGCACATCTTTTTCATCAAAGTTTTTTTTCCCAACCCTAACACACATGCAATCAAAATTTTGAGCACACACAAAACTCACCTAATAATGAGATGCAGGGACAATTCTAGGATTATTCTTCATTGAAGTGTGGTGATGTTTTTCTCTTTTTTTTCCAGAAACATGTCAAAAGAGACAGCGTACTGTATGCTGTGTCCCATCTTTTCTTTACATGATGTGTTCAAGTCATGAAAGGATGTCAAAAATGCCTCCACCTTCTTCTTTCTTCTTCTGTATTGCCAGGAGCAGTAGGAGATGTGGGATCGAAGGGCGATGTTGGTCACATAGGAAAGATGGGGCCCATTGGAGCCCAAGGTACGACATAGGGAAAGTCTTTACAATCTTGCACAGAAACACAGTACCTATGTATTGCATAACAATAACTCTATTATATTTTAATTGTATGTAACATGTATGTTAAGGTCACGGAAGAGAATACATTTTCCATAGGTGTGTTGATGTCCACCACGGTTGATTAGCAACCAGTCCATGGTGTACTAGTTCACTCACCCAAAGTCATTCGGGAGAGGCTCCAGCTCACTGTGATCCTGACCAATATAAGTAGTATAGAATATGAATGCATGGATAGTTTTCAGTGGTTTAGTACTACAGGATGCTCAAAAAACTAAAAAAAAACATTTTTTAAACGTGAATGCACCTCATTTTGTGGCCACCGGGTGTAGTTTCCAAAGCACAAGAGAAAAATTCCCAATGCATTAATCCACAGGTGTCAAACTCAAGGCCCGGAGGACGGATCTGGCCCGCCACATCATTTAATGTGGCCCATGAAAGCAAATTAAACATGTCAACTTCCATGATGCTCGCTAAAATCTCGACCAAAATGTAAAATTCTCATATGTAATAAATAAGAGACATATTGTAAGCATTTTCACCAAATCCCTCATTACAGTAACTTAAACAATTGTTGAATAAACCGTTATTATTGACTGCTTTTGTTTGGTTTCAGTCATAATGGCCCTGCAAGGGAAACGATAACTAAAATGTGGCCCACAACAAAAACATGTTTGACACCCATGCTTAAATGTTTTGAATCCTGTTCCCCTTTAAGCTATTTCTGAGGTTATCATAAATGATAACCTGATAAATTATGTCATGCTGTTATGTTTCCCCCTATGTGGCTGAAATGTTGTTTTTACAAGTGCTACTCTTGTCCTGCGCTTGTGAGCAACCACTTTTCTTCAGAATCAGTAGGTTAAATACGCTTACAGGAAAAGTGGTTTTGTAACATGACATGCAAACGTTTAGTGAGGTCACAACTCATTAAACACTTGGAACAACAAGAATTCATTTTCAGAAGCATTGTTGTGGTAAACACCAACCAAAACTGTGATTTTCAGTGGATCACAGTTAAATTCCCATATACAGTGGAAGCGCCAAAGCAGGATTCAAACCATCAACGTATGTGACGTCATGTATGTTATCAGCTAACCTGTGAAACTTCAGCTCAGTAAGCATCTAGAGCAGGGGTGGACAAACTTTTGTGCTCAAGGACCATGTTTTTAATTGGTAGATGAGATTAGGAAAATGTTTATATTAGTTCTATAAATCTCTAAATGAAATATGTATATTTGAAAAATTATGTGAATAAAACATACAATTTGATAAATTAACTAAAATATTTCATCAATAAATAAAATATGATATATATATATATATATAGAGAGAGAGAGAGAGAGAGAAAGAGAGAGAGAGAGAGAGAGAGAGAGAGAGAGAGAGAGAGAATAGATAGATACATGTAAATTAGTTTATTTGACTGTTTTTTTTTTGTTGCAATGATTTTCTTCCAGTACAGTATTTTATTTCAAAAAGGTCAATTGTGTGTTTGTCATCAATAAATAAACATTTGAATTAAGTGAAATTGAATAATGCGTATAATCATTCAGTGGCGCAGCACCATAGTTGGGAAGCACTGATGTCTTAAAACTGCCCAGTAAATTGAATCAATATATTAATGCATGGATTGAACACGATATGAGATCATACAAATTCTGACGACTTCGTGCTAGTGAGAGCCTGAAATTCTACACGTTTGGGTGATATTACCATCTGCTGGTGATATTGTATTAGTACAACAAAAAAATCTGACAAATCAATTTTTGTGGTGAATGAGCAGATATCACACTGTCCAAAATAATCATCAATTGACTGTCAGATAAAATGGAATTGATTTCAATTTATGATTCAAAATATAATACGATTGGCTGGCAACCAGTTCAGGGGTTACGCGCCTGCTGCCCGGAGACACATGGGCTAGGCTGCAGCGCGCCCGCGACCCTTGTGAGAACAAAGGGATTTGAAAATGGATGGATGGATGGATGGATGGATTTGAAATATATATGAATCGGACATATATGTTCTATAAGTATAGAGTTTTTGTATAAGTATGTAGTTTGTCACACCTAAATGCCTCGGGTCATAAAAAAAAAACAAATATTAGTCAAAGACAGCACAAGACAAATTATCTGTTTACCCTCAATTTGTTTTAGCTCAGCCTTGTGCTCGTCTTGCACTGAGCATGAATATAAAGCCCTCTGTGTCTGGTATTCTTCTGTAGGAGACAAAGGAAACACAGGCTTGGATGGACCCTTGGGTTTGAAGGGGAAAGCAGGTAGGACTCTGTATCCTCACAAGCGTATGAAAGTATTTACAGGAAGTCATGCAGTTGTGTTGCAATTGCTCTGCCACCAGGGCTGCACAAGTACAAAGAAAATAAAACAAACAAAGAAGAAAAAAACATGAAGGTTTGCATTCTACCTGAGAAGTCATTGCCATACAATTCGACAGTCAGGGTTCCATGAAATAAAAGGAATACATCCCTTGCTCAACACACTCATAATCAAGCAGTATCAAGACTAAGTAAAAAGCAATGTTTTGCTGGGATTAATTTACTATGCAATGCCATTGTATTTGTTGTTTCTTTACTTTTAGCCTACTTCTAGCTTATGCATTTCCTAGCAAACAGCAAATCAGAACCGACACCGTACTGCAATTAACTGCCCATTTATTGAAATCCTATCCAAAAGAAAAAGCACACTGACACAAAACCTCTTAATTCGTGACAATTCTAAGTGCCGCATTTTAAGTGTTCCCGCTTGTATTATGAATGTGTTGAACAGGTTTCTGGATATGTGTGCATTTGATTTCATGGAACCATGACAGTTGATGGTATGATAAACAATGAGTTGTCAACTACTTAGTTTACTTGAAAACAGCAGGTAAAATTAAACGCGACTGAAAGAATCAAGTGTTGTATTCTGAAGAAAGATTGTGACAAAATGTATGTTCGGGCGCCACTCCTGATGACTTCTGTTATGGGAGTAAGAGCAAAATGCTCAATGTAGGCCAAGATTGACTTCGACATTTCACAAGCCCTGTGATATGACTGATACGAGACATGCTGAGCTGAAGAGTGGTTCTTGTTGACTGAATGGTGGCTGCCGTTTGTTGCGAGTGTGAATGCTATCCTGGTGAATTAGATCACCACCACCACCACCTAGCTTTGTCACTGATGTAGATTTGTTCAATTTACTGTCCATGTTGTAATTGGTTGAGTGGGTTTCTCCCTCTAAATTGTGGGCCGGTCTCTTGGGGTAAAATGGAGGAAAAGAATTAAATAAGGGCACTGGTCTGCCCTGTATGCCAAATGGCAAGTCCAGCAATTGTCACCAATTATAGTGGTAGTTTCAATTGGGTTCTTGCAGAATCTGTAATAGAAGGAGATGATTCTGCTCATATAAAACATCTTGTGTTTAATCACTTAGGCACTACTTGTGACTGTGGAAGGTACAGGAAGGTGATTGGACAGATGGATGTCAATTTGGGCAAGCTGAGGAACACAGTCAAGTTTGTCAAAAATAGTGAGTTTGTCCAACGCTTATCTTTCACCATTGTTACTTATTACCATCATTCAAGAAGTGACTATTTTGCCATTCAATCAACATTTGTAAGTGGACTCATCTCTCTTTTCCAGTCATGTTGGGCCTGACAGAAAGTGACGAGCATTACTACCTGCTGGTGAAGGAGGCCAAAAGATTCACGGAGGCCTCGATGAACTGCGAGCTGAGAGGCGGCATCCTGGCCATGCCGAATAATATTGATATTAACCGCCTCATAGCTGATTATGTCAGTCAGTCTGGACTCACGAGGGTTTACATCGGAGTACAGGCTAAAAACACAGACACGCTCATAGTATGTGCATACTATACTCACTGTCACTGTTCTGAAACAAAGCCCTATCAACACAGTATTTTCTTAAATCTACCAGCAACAATTGTTTCGGTTTCAATAAATCACAGAGTGCTCAAAATAGGCATGTTATGACTCACCATAAAGGCTAATATAATGTGGTGGAAAAAGACCAATTCCCTGTGCAAATTCTTTCACCAGGGGTGTTCCAGTTCCCTGTGTGTGAAGCCACTCATCACTGTGTTTTTCCCATTTATTCTTCAGCATGAGGGAAGAAACAGTTCCCGGGACACAGATTCCAAACCACTCAAGGACTTTCCTGCATGGAGTCAAGACGAGGAGCTCACCTCTTCCAGCCACAATGCGAGTTGTGTGGAGCTGCTCAGCACAGGGACATGGAGTCATGTGGAGTGTGACATGGCTATGTTTTTCATCTGTGAGTTTCCAAAAAGCAGGATAAGAGGATGAGGAGGAGAAAGAAGTGCGACTTACTCTGCATCTTGTGTCATTGAACAGACTTTTCTTACAAATCCAGTCCAGTAAATGATACATTACACTGAACACGTGTCAGTTTTTTTGTGGCATTTCAGATCATGTTAGATTTAACTTGGTTTTACGATGCAAGTTGGTGCGCAAAGGGAATATACAGTCGGTATTTTCTTCTTTTTACAGACAATTAAAAAAAGACTTTTGACCTTGTGGACAATTCATGTACTTTATACTGTAGCTGGTCGATCTTGTTGTGGAAGTACGTCTCTGAATAGCAAGAAAATGACCACAGCTTTAGCCAATTTGAATGTGTGTGTCTGGGCTTAAAGAATGACAAAAACGCTCAGGTTTGCATGTTCTCGCGATGCTTACATAGGTTTGGTCTGGTAGTTATCCAACTTCCTCACACTTTCCAAAAACACATAAATTGGCTGGCAACCAGTCCAAGGGTGTATCCCCCCTTTTGTCCAAAGACCACTCATCAACTCCGGGTTACATTCTCAATCCTAAAGAGGACACACATTGTCGAAAATGGATGGATGGATAAATTACATTCATGTCTGACTCTCTTACAAGTGGCACCTGACAAGGTGGAACATCTCTGTATGTATCGTATGTTGCCATATGTGAATTCAAGACTAAAGTGCCCATTGGTGTGAATGGGCCACATTCACTACCAGAGTGAAATTAATGTTTGCACTCTGCGCATAATTTAAGGGGATGTGCAAAATCACTGTCGGATCCACGACATGTGCATACCGACCCATTTTCTTTGCACCACTGTGCACATGTTGATGAATCAGAATTCATGCTAGATGACAGCATGTGCCCACGGAGCTCATTTTTCCCCCACGCACCTTTTTCCCTCAAAAAAAATGCCATCACATTGACAAAGTGTGGAGGTTGTGAAACATTAAAAAAATGTCAGTAATTGTTCCAAATTGTTCAATACATTCTCGATCTTTATCCTATTTTCAAATGGTTCATATAATTGGAACGTTTGATGACCACAGAAGTTGGCAATATATTGTGAAGCCCTGGAGTTAAAGTAGTTAAATGACGATATTTGCTGAGGCACCTCATTTGCTTTGTTCCCCCGGTGATAACAGGATGAACATTCATTCTCTCAACACACCAAATTAATAGCAACCACGCAAACCAAACGTTTGTTGACAAAGCACTTGAAACTAACATTGCTGCATACACAGTGCTGTACATGGAGTAAAATAAGTCATGCAATAATAAAAATAAGTCATGCAATAATAAAGACAGTGGAAGCAATAAATTAAAAGCACAAATGCAAATCATCAATGTTAAGTTTTGACTGATATATGGTAAATGCGCTTAGATAGAGCTTTTCGACCCATGTACACAAAGAGCTGAAACACTGTCTCCACATTTTACCGACTGATATGACGCAGCATCAGGAGCAACTGCCGGCCGGGGTCAGTATCTTGCTCAAGGCGCCTTTGACATGGTCACAGTGGTTGAGGATCAAACCCACAGCAATTTGAGAGACGACCACTCGACCACCTCCAGCCCCACAATGTCACTGACCTTGACATGTTCAAATTTCTATCCAAAACACTTTATTTTGACGGTGAGGTGTTTAAAAGTCGAGTAAGGACTGCAAGGACATGCATATTAACAATGATGCCCATTCAGAATTTGGTGACTTCCTTTTATTGCAATGAGGAAATGTGAAGTTTGCTGACTGTCCTATAATCTAAAAGATTTGGACCATCTTCTACTGATGATGAAAGACACAACCCAAAACGCCCAAAGTTTTACAAGTTACTCTCGATATAAGTACACAGAGAGGATGTCAGATGACAGTTCATACGAGGATTTGTGCTCCATGTGCTCTGGAGATTTATTACAGGTCATAACTTTTTTCCCCGGATGGCTCCTTTAAAATCATCGAAAGGCGTGGCTATTCTTTTTTTTCCCCCTGATTCAGCAGATGCCGGAGCCAAAGCAAGGACTTTTTGTTGCAACACTTGGTGTTGGTGAGAACCAAGGGGGTGTCAATACAAATCGGACACATGTCAGTGACATTTAACAGCAAATCGGGGATGATTACAGCAGATGGTTGGGAATTAATGGACTCGAAATCAGAACATGGCCGGGGATTTCGAAAATCAGGTAAAAATCACTTGCATTTATTTATTTAAAAAATGAGCAAACGCGACCAAATGAATGCTGCTTGTCTGTATTTTGTTATTTGTGACTCAGTTAGGTGCATTGGAGGTGTTGCACTCTGTTTGCTCTATCTTCTCCTGCTGGCTATTATCATAGCCATGGTGGGCCAATGTGAGTACATGCCGTGACATGATTGCAAGTCCAAACAACATTGTGCTGATGTCATTGCATTGGTCGCTCATCAACAGTTGTTATTAATGACGATATTCTTCTGCGGTTCTTTTAAGGATTCAGAATGTGCTCATTTTGTTCCAGACATTAGACGAAGCCCTCTGAAAGACACTCAACAACCGTCCAATGGTCTCACCACCTGTCCCAATCTGACTTCACAATGTTTTCAGTTGCAAGGCAAATACAGCACCTTGTTAGAAACCAATAATCAGTTAGAGACCAAGCTCTGTTCTCTGACTAAAGAGAAGGACACTGTCAAAGCGGAGCGAGACCGCCTTCAAAATGAGCGAGATATCCTTCGGAACCAGCGAGATGTTCTCGAAAATGAGCGGAACTCCCTCCACAGTGAACGCGATGCCCTAAAAATTGAACAAGGAACCTACAAGACTGACCTAGACACACTCCGAAATGAGCAGGAGATCCTTAAAAACGAGCGAGACACCCTCGAAATTGAGCATGGAGTCCTAAAAAAGGAGGAAGAAAAGCTAAAAAGTGAGCGGGATTTGCTAAAGGATGAGAAAGAGACCCTACAACATGAGCGAGACACGCTTCAAATTCAGCATGACGTTCTCAAAAGTGAGGTTGACACTCTCAGGTCTGATAAAAGCACCCTCCAAAAGGAGCAAGAAGCTCTTAAACGTGAGCGAGATGCCCTCAAAAATGAGAAAGATACCCTCCAAACTGAGCGAGACGGCCTCAGGACAGAGCGGGACAACCTCACGGTTGAACGAGACCAACTGAGTTTAGTGTCCAGCAACCTGACCAAAGAGCTGGAGGTGCTGCAGAGCCGATTCAGCAAAGTGGCTGCAAGTCGAGATGGCTTAAAGGAGGAGGCTCAAGAATTAAATAGGAACAGATCAGGTTGGTACGACACACACAAAAAAAGTTGAAACCTGATTATAAACACATCCATCCTTCTTTGGGATTCCTGCTAAGCATAATTAAACGAGCAAGATGAAGATTACATTAAGAACTAAACTGACACTCTCACTTCGCTGTCCATTGAATTACAAATGAGAGCTGATTCAAAAGAACCTATCGATCTATCTATCTAGCTATCTATCTAAATAATTATACTGGATTTTTATTTGCGGCCTGGTGGTCGGCTGGTTAGCGTGTCGACTTCACCGTGCAGAGCTACGGGGTTCAATTCCAGCTCTGGCCTTCCTGTGTGGAGTTTGCATGTTCTCCCCATGCATGCATGGGTATTCACCGGGTGCGCCGGTTTCCTCCCCTTGTGAGGATAAAGCGGTTCAGAAAATGGATGGATAGATTTATATGTATGAATATATTAATTGTGTCCAATTTTTGTGCTTCTTTTAGTCAAACTTTGCCCAACAAAGTGGGTTAAATTCAAGGAGAAATGCTACTACATCTCTGAGAAAGGTGAAACTAAGTCATGGAGATCGAGTAGAAGAGACTGCCAAGACCGAGGAGGTGACCTGGTCATTGTCACTTCTAAAGAGGAGGAAAATTTTATCTCTGTATATTATGATCGAGTGTGGATCGGTCTCTCTGACTTGGAGCATGAGGGCAAGTGGAAGTGGGTGAATGGGAACAAACTGGACTTTGAAGGATTTTGGCAAAAAGGGGAACCGAATGATGATATCAGTGCAGAGGACTGTGTGGAGCATTCCCATTCAGGAGGGGGATGGAATGACATGCCCTGTTCTGAGAAACTTTCTTGGATTTGTGAGGATTAACATGATTTGTTTGTTTCATTTGTGCGTGTGTGTGTGTGTGTGTGTGTGTGTGTGTGTGTGTGTGTGTGTGTGTGTGTGTGCGTGCGTGCGTGCGTGCGCATGTACAAGCGTGTGCGTGCGTTTGTGCATTAGTGTAACAGAAAATCATGAAAAAAGAAATCATCCATGGTCAAACAATGACCTCCATATTTGTTGTTGTTGTTGTTGTTTATTGTTTATTGAACATAAAACATATACAGTAATAATTTGACAGAAAATAAGGTAGATAAGGTCATAAGAAAGAAATCAGTCTTCATTCAACACAGTTATTATGTACAAGCAATGTTTTCAGTTACATTTCAACATTCATTTGTTCTCACACTGTCATATGAGTTTCCAACATTAACCACTGTGCTAATAAAGAAAAAGGAAATTGAAATACTGTACAAGCCCTTTTTTGTGCCTTACAGTTTTAAGGAAAGGGTGGCTTATTTTGAAGAACTCCATAATATTTGCATCTTATGATTATTTACCGTACTTATTTACAGTCATTCAACTATAAAGAGGAAATGAATGCTCTGGCCTTCGTGCTTCCTATGTGGAGTTTGCGTGTTCTGCCTGTGCCTGTGTGGGTTTCCTCTGGGTCCTCCGGTTTCCTCTGGGTCCTCCGGTTTCCTCCCACATTCCAAACACATGCATGGCAGGCTTTTTGAACACTCCAAATTGTCCCTAGGTGTGAGTGTGAGCGTAGATAGTTGTTCGTCTCTGTGTGCCCTGCGATTGGCTGGCAACCAGTTAAGGGTGTTCTCCGCCTACTGCCCGAAGACAGCTGGAATAGGCTCCCCCATGCCCCGCAACCCTTGTGAGGATAAAGCAGTTCAGAAAATTAATGGATGGATGGAATCTAATCCATGTGTGTGTCCAACCTAAGGAGTGAGGGCTGTTGAAGACCCACACTGAACTTGTTTGTCTATGTGTGCGTACAGTTTGTGAATGAAAATTATGTACATGTGCGCAATCATGACACAAACGCCAAGTAAGCTGCATCTGGTGTTGACAGTTCCAACCACTCCGACCTTGCTCTTGTTTTGTCTTATTACCTTATCTCTTTCCAACCACATTCTCGGAAAGGTGGTTGTGTCCCCTATCTGTCGCACAGTGCACTCACCATTCTTTATTATCAGTATATGTATATCTTTTGCCCTGCGATTGGCTGGCAACCGATCCAGGGTGTCCCCCGCCTACTGCCCGGAGACAGCTGGGATAGGCTCCAGCACCCCCCGCGACCCTAGTGAGGATCAAGCGGTTAGGAAGATGAATGAATGAATGAATGAATGTATATCTTTTTTCAGAGCATAAGCATTTCTTTATTAAGAGCATAAGCATTTTTCATTGCAAGCAGAAGCATTCTTTTTTGCAGCCAAAATCAATTCATCATTATAAATATGCAAATGTATGATAACTGAAATACATCATTACTCCGTCACTGGGTTTCAGCCCATTTGGGACCGGGCTGTACTGAGACAGACCTGTGAACTGTGAGCAAATTTACTCCATCAAACTTGACTCAAATATGTTGCAACTCTCGCCGAATGGTGTCACCCTACTAACATTAGTTTGCAAGTTGAAATAAACACAATCTGCCAATAAATGAAAGACAAAGCAGTCAACAAAAAGTAATCGTAACTGACTGTGGAGGGTTTTTTTTGGGGGGGGGCGGGGGTTGGTATTTTTTTCTGTGAACACAAAGAGTGAAAAATCTCCTTCTCACAAATCTCATTCATTTCCTTTCCTTCGAAAATAACGTGTTGTCAGTTGATCAAGATCTGCCAAGCAAACATTGGGGCACTTAAAAACAAAGGCATTATCATTATCGCAAGTGATGGACTGTCGCACCGTCCCTTCATTCACTGGAACTCGCCACCACCCCTCTTAACCCAGTGCCGAAATGCCCTCTTGGAGGTTAAGTCAATATTGGTACTTGTATTCCAAATCCTGGCTAAATATTAACTGTAGCATGGTCCTGACAACCTCACAACTATAGACTTGTAAAAGCGTCAAGTTGAACTCTTTAGTGTGTTTTAACATCAGTGTGGACATTTTTCTTGTTATTTCTCTGCTGTCAGCTTACTGGTAAATTCTACACTTATGGTTATTTGTTTGGCGTTTTTACACCTGCATTTAATTAACTCTGAGCCATACCATTGTCCCTTCATTTGCCTTCATTTCTTCTCTCGGTCACTTATAAGTAATTAATGAATGACCCAGTTCGTCCTTCTTTTCCTTCTTGCCTAAGCAATACAATAAGTGAGTGTTTTAACTGGATGATCAAGTGCAAACGTGTTGCCTTCAGATGTGATTAGAACGACTATGACAACATCCAATACTTTTAAAAATGATATTATTATGTTTTAATTGAACACGTTGATTACACCAAAGAAAGACAAGGGAAAGGATCATAATTCAATTTAAGACTTAAAGACCTTAACAGCAATAAAACAAAAACCCCAAAACAACCAATCACCTCACATGTCCAAAGGTAAATTGGAAGAAGTCGTACAGTACAGACTTTTACTCGTAGCCCCTGCGACTCTTGCCATACAGTTATAAATAGTAACAAAGTCTTTTCAGTTTCAGATTTTTTTTTCTCAGCACACAAAAATAAAACGATCAGAACTGATATTCCAGGACGCACGAAACAAATAAGCCTTTGGTCAATAAACAATAAACAGGGGGAAAAGAAAATAGTGTATTTTGCCTTTTTTCCGCTTTTTTCCCATAGCCAGTCAGTATTTGGAGTTTAAGGATTCTCCTTGGTTAGATAACGTGAGACACGATTTAATTCATTTGGGCAGTTATTCTACATGCAGACTCACACCTTTGGATGTAATCTAATCCAGTGGAGTTTTGCATTAGTTCTTAGTGGTGTGTGTGCGTGCGTGTGTGTGTGTGGGACGAGGGGGGGGGGGAGTAGCTCAATTTCTCAGTGTATCGTTGATTTCTCTCATCTATTTTCGGGAAATCAACCATGAGAACAATTTCATAGTCTCGTTCGCCCAGGCCATTTTGAAATGGAGACTCTGGTGAATCCGTGATGTCTGTGAACGCAGCATCATGGCTTCAAGGGAGTGGCCGCTGCACCTGTCCGACCTGTTCTGTAGGAGAGGGACACATGACTCCGGAGGAATTTCCCCCGCGCCTCCTGTTCGTTGTGCCACTGGGTTCTCTGGGGGGTGAGAGAGCCAGAGAGGCGGCCGAGAAAGAGGCGGACGGAGAGATGTCGGAGCCGGCCACCAATCCCGCTGTCACCTCTTTCCCAGGAGCCACAATTTCGCTGCCTTTGGGACTGGAAGTGTTGAGGACTTACTCTGGGGCGCTGATCTGCTTAGAAATTGTAAGTGTTGATCAGGAACTCATGGGATGACTGTTGTGGATGTTCAGCCATTGTATACTTGTAGCAACCCCGTGGTCTCTCCTGACGACCTTTTAGAACTGCAAGGTGATCTCCCGGTCCTTGACACCCCTGAGGTTTTGCCTATTTGAATTATTTCTATTTTATCGTCGAATGAGACGTGCATTTGACAGGATTTTATCATAGCATGTAAATTAAGTATATCGCATTGTTTGTTGTAATTGTGAAATGATTTGTTTAACCATTTATGAATTCAGTGTTTTAATATTTAGTATGGGTTTTAATGGGAAAACTGTGCATCCTGATCGAATTATACAGACATTGCAGCATCAAACGAAGTTGGTTGATATTAATGTTCTATATTCAAAGCAATTTTCCTCATGACAATTGGTGTGAAGTGAATTACTACAAAGATGACACCATTATAACACCTTTATCAACTATAAAAACAATGTTCTAACGCTTTTTTCTTGTCATGCTCGTGTAACTTAAAAGTAAAAGAAAGTAAACTACTGACCATTTGTATGGCAATTTTTTGCAATTAACACATGTTAAGTAACAATACTTTTTTGTATGATTAATTGCATTGCCCATATCGTGATTATCAGCCATACCATGTCCTCTGTCAATATGAGTTGCATTTCTGGTTCTGAGGTTACACTCAGAACTGTTTCATAATTTAGATATTAGAAGCTGAATGACTGGATTCCTTAAATTGGTCAGAATATTCATCCATCCATTTTCCGCCGCTTATATGGGGTCGGGTCGCGGGGGCAGCAGCTTTAGTAGGGAAGCCCAGACTTCCCTCTCCCCAGCCACTTCTTTGAGTCCCGGCGGATCCCGAGGCGGTCCCAGGCCAACTGGGTGACATAGTTTCTCATGCGTGTCCTGGGTCATCCCCGGGGTCTCTTGCCAGTGGGACATGCCTGGAACACCTTGCCAGGGAGACGTCCAAAAGGCATCCTAATCAGATTCCCTTTCCACCTTATCTAGCTACTCTCAATGTGGAGAAGCAGCGCCTCGACTCTGAGCCCCTCCCAGATGACCGAGCTTCTCACCTGATCTATAAGGGAGAGCCCGAACACCCTGCAGAGAAAACTTATTTAGCCTGAATAAATATTAATTTAAATGTGTTGGTTCCTTAACACTAACAGAGATGTTAATTAAAGGCAGAAAATGTGATTTTTTTGACAAAGGATTAAATAGGCCTTTATTTTGTAATGTTAATGTACAAAAATAGAACATAAAAGAGGCTGTTTTTTTGCTTATTTGAAAAGGGCTATTTATTTAATTAATTTACCAAGGATTAATCGAGATTAAAACGTTTTAATGGTGGTATGTTTTAATCAAAACAGTTACATAAAATACAAATTATAGATATATTAATGAGGGTGGCCCGGTGGTTGACTTGTTAGCATGTCGGCTTGACAGTGCAGTTGCAGGCTTCGATTCCGGCTCCGGCCTTCTTGTGTGGAGTTTGCATGTTCTCCCCGTGCCCGTGTGGGTTTTCTCTGGGTACTGTGGTTTCCTCCCACATTCCACAAACATGCGTGGCAGGTTAATGGAACACTGAAAATTGTCCCTAGGTGTGAGTGTGAGCGCAGATGGTTGTTCATCTATGTTTGCCCTGCGGTTGACTGGCAACCAGTTTAGGGTGTATCCTGCAGACAGCCCGTAGACAGCTCGTATCGGATCCAGCATGCCCCACGACTGTTGTGAGGGTAACCGGATGAGAAAGTCGATAGATGGATGGATGGATGCAAGGATGGATATTCATTTACCCCTAGAATTTGGGTCTAAATGGAATAACCCAATTATTTGCATTGTTTTGACCCAATTTGTTCTTTTCATTTAACCCTAAAACTTGAATCAAAACTGAATAATCCAATTTTTACAAAAATTGACCCAAGTGTGGGTTGTTCCTTTTTTTAACCCACAAATTGGGTCAAATTTAACCTAAATTTTCTTATTTTTGACTGAAGTATTTTTAGAGTGTATCATCACGTATTTCCTTTTCACCTTTCTCATTGGTAGCCCTCTGCGGTGGTATCACAAATAATATGAACCCCCCCCCCTAAGAAGCAAAGGACACTAGTTGCATTCATTCCTGATGCTTAATGAGCTTTCTTACTTGATTTAGTGGCATCACGCACAATGATTATTTAAACTCCAAATTTGGTTTGACTTGTATTGCATATGCATTTTGGGGGGGTGGCCCGATGGTCGACTGGTTAGTGCATCACCCTGACAGTGCAGTTGTGCAGGATTCGATTCTGGCTCCGGCCTTCCTGTGTGCGGTTTGCATGTTCTCCCCATGGCAGAGTGGGGAGAACATGGTTCTCGGAGTACTCCGGTTTCCTCCCACACTCCAAACACATGCATGGCAGGTTTATTGGGAACTCCAAATTGTCCTTAGGTGTGATTTTGAGTGTGGACGGTTGTTCGTCTCTATGTACCCAGCGATTGGCTGGCAATCAGTTCATTGTGTACCCTGCCTACTGCCCGAAGAAAGCTGGGATAGGCTCCAGCGCACGCCGCGATCCCTGTGAGGAAAGCAACTATGATTTAAGAGGTACCAACTTATTCAAAAAACTCAAACCAAGAACAAACATCAAGCAAAGAAGTATATCTATCAAAGGTGTTAATCTGAGGAATAATTTCGAAACGGACCTGAAAATGAGTAAATCGCCTGCTGAGTTCAAGAACAAATTTTAAAAAATAGTACAAACAACCTACATCAATCAGAGTTAAAAGGATAAATTCTAAACATTAAATATAATGATAAATCAGAACTAAGTTGATAAATAGAGAAATGTATGGAAATATCCATTATGAATACAAGAGAAAATTGACACAAGAGTGCCAGGGTGTGTATGTATAAAATCCCGATACAAACCAAAAGTTGTAAACATATCACAGTTAAGGGTAAAGCATGAGCCTTAATGGAGACTTCTTTCTTCTTACTTTGTTTCTTTTCTGATTGATATAAAAATGATTTATTAGATATAAACACATAACACGGGGTCTCACTAGATACGTTCTTTACTTCTTCCTACTCCCTTGAACATAATAACTGTGTTGAATGATGACTGATTTTTCTTTCCTTTTTACTATTTTATTTATTTTCTGTCAAATTATTACTGTATATGTTTTATGTTCAATAAACAAACCAAACCAATAAATAAATAAATAAATAAATAAGCGGATCAGAAAATGGATGGATGGATAAAAGTATTTTGGGGTGTTTCGACTTTTGGCTAAATTATATTGTCATAGTTGTACTTTACACTGGTGAAGAACTGCAATGGATATATGAAAGTCCCATTTTGGTACAATGAGGTGTCTATATGGGTGTATTCTGAAACACTGAGAATAAAGTTATGTGTTGACGTGCTGATGCTTGTGTCTCCAGTTATTTGGTGGTTTAGTATGGATCCTGGTGGCTTCCTCCAATGTGCCAGTCCCTCTGCTGCAAGGGTGGGTGATGTTTGTATCCGTCACTGCCTTCTTCCTCTCCTCCGCCTACCTCTTCCTCCTCATCACTGGCCTGGCTGACCGCATCAACATCGACTGGAATTTTTTGGTAGGTAGTATTCGAGTCTGGTGTTGGTTTGTTCCTTGGAGCAGCCAGTGCATGTAATCATGTATTCATTGAGCTATCTGCTGTCATTTTGTGGTGATAGAATTTTAAAATGTTTGTGTGTACACACACACACACACACACACTGTAACCGTGTTTAAGATGCATATATCCAGTGGAAAGATACCTGGGGTTTAAACATGAAAAACTGGTAACCAGTTTTCCTCGAGCAGTGCAGTACGGTAAATTAATATTTTCAGGTAAACATTCTGTTATAAACTAGTAGAGTTGTCGCAATTACATTACCCTTATACTATATTGTTGATAAGATGCTCGTGTGGCATCCAAGGTGACGGGCAACTAAATAACTCCAAATGAAGAAAGTAGACAGCTCGGCATAATTTAATAAAATGTAATAGGGGGAAAAAAAGTGCTCACCTTCTGTTGAAATAAAACCTTCAGAATCTTCTGTTTTCCTTTTGATTACAGTGTTAAATTGAGGTTTCATGGCTTTTGGATATCTGCTAGAATAATGGGATGAATGGATTCAAAGAGCACTACATACGCTTTCTCAAAGAGAGTGGTTTTCTCAGTGGGACTGTACTGTCCTACTAGTCATGATAGTAATTTCATCGCTAGCCATTGTTTTGATCAGGATTTACACCTGGAGCTCAAATCTGTGCAAATTACAATTCTTTCTTCTTCTAACAAAGATATACAATTTCTTTGTAGGATACAATTTGTGTACAAGTTTAGTTAGCATAGCCCAGGAAATGACAATTTCTGTGAAATTGCCTTGCAGCTTTGTTCTCAGCACTAAGCTTTGTTCAGAAGAAGCCAAGCATGTTTTGTTTGTTTTCATCAGAACAATTGAGCGATGTGGATGATGAGCTCACACCAGAACAAAACAAAGACCTCGCTGTTGTTGTCCAATCAAACTCACAGGATCGACAACACAAACTCCCCTCTAACTCTTTTGTCTACCTGTGTAATGCGATGACTCTTCGTTTTGCCATGTTTGTAGTGTGTGCCTTGTTTTAGTATGTGGAATTATTGACTGTACTGTACACTCCAGGGCTGTTCTGCGTGTTTCAATAACATTTACAGTTCAATGAAACGTGCGTGGTTGCACAACATAAGTAGAAAGGAGCAACTGTTTGTGTTGAGTGTTTGTCTTATAATGTGTCTTGACCACAATAAAAATGACAAGGAGAAGTGCTTGCAACTACAATTAGACTAATTCCCATATAAGACAACAGTTATGCTAGCTCCTTACGTTTCATCTTGTAGTAGTAGTGGCGGTAGTACTCTCTTTCATTTCTTTTAGTATTACCGTATATGTCGGTCTGGATGACTCATGGCACTAGGCTGACTCTGACAGGTCTGTCTTGGTACTACGATGGGTATCAGGTTTGGGAGAGGAAAATTACGGTTCCTGGTGCTGTCCATATCATTCTATGTGTGGTCCCTGTGGTTGTCTGTGTTGGTTTTCATGAATACCCATGTCCACATACTCCAGGGGTGGAACTGACATGTGGCCTGTGCTGTGAGCATGTCCTGACCCAAGGGTTTGCTAATAGGCCAGAGCGGGAGGACTTCAGAGCATGTGAGGATTCACCGGGTAAAAGGAGATCTGACAGATAAGAAGGACTATTACCGTTAAGTCATTTAAAAACCTGTATAATAACCTCCAAATTAACCCTGAATAATAAAAGGAGTCAGTGCAGTGACGTTAAAATTGATGTACAATAATATACTCCCACCTCCTGGCCGAATTGCGCAATAATTTTAAACTTCAGATACTCTTTTTAGGAAACCCAGAGGAGTCAGCCATCCACATTCTTTAGGCCATGGTATAGATGTGTGCTAAGTGCCATGCCATCCTAACACTCCCTCTCTTCTCATTTTCAGGATGTTTTTTACCATTTTTTAGCTTTGCTTTTTTATTTTGCTGCCTTTGTGCTGGAGGCAGCGACAACGGCAGCCAATGGAGGAGCCATCATCACACCCCTGCCAAACAGCACAGGAACTGTTATGTGTATCCACTACCCTCGCGGAAATGTATTCACTGTGATGACTGACAACCAGTTTAATATTAACGTAGTGGCCACGGTGAGTAAAATATGGTTGGAAAGCCTTTCTAATTGGGTGTCAGTGTCCATCCATCCAGGCATGATCCGAGCCGCTTCTCCTCAAGAGGGTTGCGGGTATCCCACCTGTCTTGGTGCATTAGGCGGGGTACACCATGAGCTAATTGTCAACTGGACATTAAAGAACAACCATATCACTCACAGTCACACCTACGGACAATTTAGAGTTTCCAATCAGCCCTACCATGCATGTTGCTGAAATGTGGGAGGAAACCGGAGTACCCGGGAAAAAAAAACGCAGAAGAACATACAAACTCCACACAGGTATGCCGGAGCCAGATACAAATCCATGACCTCCGCACTGTGAGGCGGATGTGCTAAATAGTCATGTGTCAGTGTATATCCTGATACTGATAATGGTGATGCTGCTGCTGTGGGAAGTAAATAGCTCATTCACACAGAGGGTTGTCACAGACCCAGCTCCTCGAGCTACTGTACATGTGCCACTGCACATGCGCAAATCACGTGAACTAAACTTTTTGTTAAAGTAATTCAATCATAAAAAATAACACATTTCTTTAAAAGAAAAAAACTACTTTGTGGTCTCACAGAAATTAATAATAGTTGTAAAGTTCAGGAGTGTCAAGCCTGCCGGGAAATATAGGCTTTCCAGGATGTCCTGGGTCATCCTTGGGGTGCTTCCTCCAAGTGTCCGGAACACCTCACCGGGGAGGCATCCAGCTGACCTCCTAACAAGATGCCCGAGCGACCTCATCCTTCTCCTCTCAATGCGGACGGCTCGACTCTAGGCCCTTCCCGGATGACTGAGCTTCTCACCTTATCTCATAGGGACAGCCCAGCCACTCTTGTGTCTGCTTGTATCCAGGATCTTATTTTTTCACCCACGACCCAGAAGTTGTGACCATGGGTGAGGGTAGAAAGACCAAGAAATCGATCGCTTTCCCTTTCAGCTCAGTTCTTTCTTTACGGCGACAGTCCAATCCAGGGTCTGGATCACTGCAGAAGCTGCAACAATCCGCTTTGTAGATCTCCCGCTCCATCCTCCCCTCACTCATAAACAAAATCTCAAGATACTTGAACTCATAGTTAGATAGATAGAAATTTAGGTTTGGTTTTCATAATGAACACTACCTGCGTAGAACCTGCCGCTTATCCAAAGCTCATCCATGTGTTCAAACGGTATCGAAAATGGATGGATAGATGGACAGTTTAGTGGAGTTCTGTGGCAGCTTAGAAGTCCACAACTTGGAATCAAATTCTCATCAGAAATTTGCCTTAAAGCAATCAAACTGATTTGGGATTTAGCTAGCCGGTACAGTTTGCTGTCCATCAAGTTGATTGATATTTTCTCCACATTCTGTTTATTTGTTGTTTGTCACAGGTATTTGCATTTGTGGTAACCCTATTCTACAGCTGCAGTTTGGTGATGGCGTTCAAGAGGTGGAGGATCTAACCTGAAACTCAAACTGATTTTTCACCTGTTCTTCACCAACAAGAGGAACATTCACAATACAACAATACAGTAGCTTCAGAAATCATGCTTCTATTCAGTGTGAAGTTGGAATGCCCTGTTTTCAGTATGATCCCTTTGTAATTTTTTAAAAGACTTTATTAATCACAGAATGACGTTTCTGAGGTCCCTAACTTCTAAACATGTTGAGCGGTGAAGTGAAGGGATAAGAAAAGATTGAAAAATTTTGATATCTAGTATGGCATGTATGTGAGTCATGTTTTGACTCTTATTTTGCAACTAGCTTTTTTATTAATGTTAGGCACGTTTGTGATGCTTATGCAACTGCAGCTTTTTTTCCCACATCAACACTGTAGCTTCCTTATTCTCCTGGATTCACATCCTCACTGAGGAGAATGTTTCACAACTCCAAAACAAGTGAAACTCCCTGAGGTGTGCTGCTTTTTTGACATGCCCAACAGAAACTTCACATGCTTGGACAATTTCTTGGAAAGACCCTTTAATACAGTGGTGCCAAAGGAATGGAAACTCGCTTCACAATGAACATGATGTGCTTTTGAATTTTTAAATAGTTTTAAATGCATGTTGAAATGGCATTTTTTTATTTTTTTGATATGTAACAATTTGTCAGATGACATCAATGTGTGGCTTCTCCTTATCAGATTAAACACCAAACCTCCCACTATTGGTGGTTTAAAGAATTTTAACATAACCCACCATGTACAGTTGTCTTATACATACTAATTGTTCATTAGATGACATCATTGTTTATCTTCTCCTTAATGTATAGGATTAAACAGTCAAGCCAACCAGTTTCGGCGTGTTTTAAAGAATTTTAACAGTCAATTTTCATCAAGAATAAATCATGAGAAATATTCAATCTATTAGGTTTGCTTGGTGTCCCTATTTATTATAATTTGTTCGAATAAGTGGAGCCAATCACAGTCTGTATTACAATAGTAAATCATTACTAATTTAAAATAAAATGTCTAAATGCTTGTGCCAATGTTTTTATTTTAGTACATTTTGTTAAATAATATATTTTTTTAAATTAACGTCTAATAACATTTTACCAAAACAAAATTCATGCAATTTTATTTACATGCAGTGGACATAAAAAAATATATACACCCTTGTTTAAATGCCAGGTATTTGAGATACGGTGCTCTATTTAAAAAGGAAAAAAGACAAAGTGAAATAAATTTTAAAATGTTACAGAAAATGGTAAATTTATAAATATAAATCACAAACTTTGAAAAAATATATATTTACTAACAAAATGCACACAATACAAGATACAAAGTACACAAACGTAAAGAATCAATCACTGCAAAAGGCATGTTGTGAGGTCAATACAATACGACACTGAAAACAGTACATGATCGTTTAAGATTGCGGGGATAAATACATTGTATAAAAATAAAATAAACGTTCTCTGTGTCTGATGATCACAACTGTGTTCAATAAATAGTTTTGCATGTTCCCAGCAACTGCCAGGGATGAAGTAATTTTGAAATCTGAAATCCAATACTTTCCTTTTAATCACGTCTCGCTTTCAACCTCTAGTGGCTAAATATTTTAACACATGTACATTTTTTTATTCCTGTACACAATGAACAGAAACGTCCATCCAACCATTATCTAAGCTGCTAATCCTCATGAGGTCCACGGGCGTGTTGGAGCCGAGCTCGGCTGTCTTCGGGCAGTAGGTGGCGTATACCCTGAACTGATTGACAGTCAATTGCAGGGCACACATACACAAAGAAACATTCACTTCCACTATCACACCTTGGCACAATTTGTGAGTGTTCAATAATCTACCATGCATGTTTTTGGTATGTAGGAGGAAACCGGAGTACCTGGAGAAAACCCACAAGTGAAGGACATGCAAATTCCACACAGGCCGGAGCACAGATTCGAACTCTTGACCTCTGTACTGTGAGGAGGACGTTCAAACTTGTTGACGCCAGCCTGTACAGTCAAGTCAAGTCAAGTCAACAGTATTTATAGAGCACTTTCAAACAGCCATCGCTGCATACAAATGTACAGTAAAAATGAAAGTCATTTTTAAAAAACTGTAGCATTCCAACCTAAATGTATAAGTTAGTGTATTAACACCCAGTCCTCCCTCATAAATTCAGGAGGAATATAGCTTAAATGATGTCAGTGAAATGTGTTTACCCACAACTTTGTGACAAAATTTGGTTATTTACAGACATGCAATGAACACATTAAGAAAGTATGAAGACATTTGTATTTTTTACCTGTGTTTCAAACGGAAATATTAGTACAGTATAATAAGTTTTTAAAATTGTGTGTGCGTGCGTGCGCGTGCACTCACAATTTCCATCAAGAAATACAGCAGACTTTCTTCAAATTTGTGTATTCAGGAGGGATTTCATGGCTTTCAGTGAACATATAACGACTCGTTTGCAGGTTACAATTTGTTCTATAATTCCTATCATTTTATTTTGCCATTTTATGTTGTCTTTCAAAGTTTAGTCGCTAGATGTCACTCATTGACTGACAGTCAATAAACGTTTTTTCGGTTTATAATTTACACGGGCCAAAATGCAATCTCACGAGCGACGAAGAAAGTGTGTACGTGTTTGTTTGGAATGAGCAAATTCTTCAATGATAATACAGTATACTGGACATATCAAGAGCACGTATTTTGCACGTATGGACGGGGCTGTACTTAAAATACAAATTTTGCCACATGTCTGGTTAAATCGAATGTGGCCTCCCAGTGTTGCGCGCGCGTGCGTGTGCGTGTGCGCGCGCGAGTGTGTACGTGTGCGTGTGTGCCCGTGTGTGTGTGTGTGCGTCTGTGTGTACGTGTGCGCGTGCGCGTGTCTATCCATCCATCATAATCTCTCTCTTTCTATATATATATAATATAAAGTACAGTATGATATATACTGTATAACCCTTGTGATGATGGATGGATGGATATATGTATCATTCATTCATTTTCCGAACTGCTCTATCCACACTGGGGTCGCGGGGGGCTGGAGCCTATCCCAGCTGTCTCCGGGCAGTAGGCCGGGAACACCCTGAATCAGTTGCCACACAGAGACGAACAACCATCCATGCCCACACTCTCACCAAGGGACAATTTAGAGCAGTGGTCACCAACATGGTGCCCGCGGGCACCAGGTAGCCCGTGAAGACCACTTGAGTAGCCCGCCAGTGCCTGGACATTGTGATTTGGTAGTAGAAATTATGATTTAAAAATGCAAACATTGGCAGTACTGTGAGACATTTCGAAACATGATCAAAGTCTGACAATTTAAATCATCAAGTATTAAAAATAACACATCCTCATATTATTGAAGGTATTTTGGACAAATATGTTATTTCAGACGTGTATCAATTTGGTAGCCCTTCACACAATCGGTACACATGAAGTTGCTCTCACCCTCAAAAATGTTGGTGACACCTGATTTAGAGTGTTCAATAAGCCTGCCAATCATGCATGTTTTTTGAATGTGGGAGGAAACCAGAGCACCCGGAGAAAACCCACGCAGGCCCGGGGAGAACACGCAAACTCCACACAGGGAGGCCGGAGCTGGAATCGAACCCTGTACCTCTGCACTGTGAAGTCGACTACCGGGCGCATATATCTATGCATTTATTCATTCATTCATTCATTCATTCATTCGTTTATTTATTTATTTATTTATTTATTTATTTATTTATTTATTTATTTATTTATTCATTGTGTTTATTATATACTTTATGATACTGTTTTGTAAAGCGCTTTGTTGCAGCTGCAGCTGTTGTGAAAGCACTATATAAATCAAGATGTATTGTATTGTATTGTATGGTATTGTATTGTATTATTTTGTGTTGTATTGTATTGTATTGCTATTATTATTACAGTACAGCATTTCCAAACGTTTGGAAAGTGCACTAATTTTATAATAGAAGTTAACCGGAAGCAGATTTTTCTGGAAAGTGCAATACCATTATTGTAGAAGCTTACCGGAAGCCGACTTTTCTGAGTTATCGCTAGCTTGATTTGTTTTCGCTCTTCGGATTTGTTCAAGCAGACTTCACTCTGTATTTTGAAAGCGACCACAGACGACACACTCTTGGCTGTTTAAAGCGGTTTACCTGTCAATATCCTCAGACACCGTGACGTGTCTCTAGTTTCGACATCAGTTGAAGTGTTTTTGTCTTAACATGGCTATGCAGCAAGCGGCGTGGAGACGACACTGGGAATTAAATTTCACTCTCGTTCCATCAGCTTGTTTGAAATGAATGGTGCACCGGGCAGTTGTGAACTCCTTTTCTCACAACCTTTTTGAACATACACCTCTTGTTGTTCATTTCCCAGCAACGGATACACTAGTTCCAGGTATATTGTTGTATTTATTTTTTTGTTTTCGGGTTGACTTTTCCACCCTCACCTCCTGGGCTTCGGAGGTGGTCCTCTGAAAAATGGAGTCTGTTATCGAAAAGGACTGCAGTGCGCTTGGAGGACTCTTCCAAACTCTTATCGGAGACATGAAGGTAATATAAACGTTATTGTGCAGTTTCCAACAGACACAACTCGTCTAACTTATGTGTCGTGTCGGTGATATTAAGTTATTGCATGCAGCTCCTGCTAGTGTAACTTGTTTAATCTTTGGTCATGAATTCCAAACTCTTCAAAACACTATATATGTAGATATCTCCCTATATATGTATATATCGGCAAGCGTGTGTTTTATTCGTTAAAATGTAACATTTACTGGAGTTGTGTCGTCATTTTAATTTGGGATGTTCCATTTTGGGGCAGGCAGGTGGAAGTTTATTTCCCCCCGCAACACACACTTTTTTTTTTGACAGAGACGACTTGTAGAGACAATTAGCTGCCGTCTCAGCTGCTGTATTTGCCCCGAAGGAATGGAAAGAATGTGACCGTCGGAGTGGAACAATGTCCGCGGGGTCTCAAGGCGTTGACATATGAAGGGGGGATCAAAATGGCCAGACGTCCGTTCGAACAGAAATGTGAAAACTTGAACGGTCCGGTGTCTAATATCACAATCACCACTGTCTCTAATATCAGCCACCAACACTTACAGGAGAAAAGTATGGAAACATTTCTTAATTTTTCGCATAAATTTGTAATATAAACAATTATGTTTAGCGTTTTTTAAAAATAACATAAACATTCACAAGACTGGGATGCAAAAGTAAGTAATCCCTTGGATTTCATAACTGGTTGACCCTCCTTTGTCAGTAATAACCTCAACCGAAGTTTGCCTGTACTTGGTGATCAAACTTTTACATGAATTTTGGGCAAGTCCTCTTAACAAAACGGTTGCAGTTCAGCAAGATTCGCGGAATGTCTGTTTGCATGCCACCGTATCTAAATCGGGTTGAGGTCAGAATTTTATTTATAAACTTGTATAAAGCTGGAAAAGGTTTCAAAAGTATATAAGTCTTGATGGGCATCAGTTGACAAATTCTCTTTGAAGTCAACGTTGTTGCATCTCTTCCAAGGAGTGACAAAGACAAAGATGACTGTGAGAGCACAACTACCGGTACATTTCAAAGAACAACAAAGAAACAAAAGAACCAACTTAAGATGTTTACATATCGTTACATCCTTAGAAAGGAATAGATATAGCACAGCAAAAAATGTACGCCGTATTGGTCATAGTTACATCAAATGTCCAGGCTTTTTTGTCTGTTTTCATTTGTTTGGGTGAATAATATCACTTAAATATCTCTGATTACTCCATGATGACAGATATCTGATTTAGGTCTTGATATGAAATTACTCACTGAGATGAGACACTCCTCTATATTTGAAACAAAAGTTGTGTTCCTTCGGCTGAGTCACGTGACTGTATTCCTGCCCACTGATTTGCAGAATGAAGATTTATCACTTCCTTCGTAGCCAGTCAATGCACCTGAACCAGTCGGTTTTTGAGACTCTATTAATACCATCCATCCATCCATTTTCCGAACCGCTTGATCCTCACTAGGGTCGCGGGGGGTGCTGGAGCCTATCCTAGCTGTCTTCGGGCAGTAGGCGGGGGACACCCTGAATCGGTTGCCAGCCAATCACAGGGCACACGGAGACGAACAACCATCCACGCTCAGTCACACCTAGGGACAATTTAGAGTGTTCAATCAGCCTGCCACGCATGTTTTTGGAATGTGGGAGGAAACCGGAGCACCCGGAGAAAACCCACGCAGGCCCGGGGAGAACATGCAAACTCCACACAGGGAGGCCGGAGCTGGAATCGAACCCTGTACCTCTGCACTGTGAAGCCTACGTGCTAACCACTGGACTACCAGGCCGGCCGACTCCATTAATACGTGTATTAAAATTGCACATTGTGACAGAAACTATGACGATAATATCGAGGACGATATGTATCGCCCATCCCTAGTATGGACGAACCTACAATGGACAAATGATCACCTAAACAACTCTTAACTATTGCTAGACACCAATATAGTTTGACACCTAGCAGGGGCGTCAAACTAATTTATGTCGCGGGCCACATTTTAGTTACTCTTTCACTTGGAGTGCCGTTATGATTGAAACCATTTAAAGAAGTCAATAATAATTGTTGATTCAACTATTGTTTAAGTTACTATCAGGAGGGGGTTGGTAACAAAAAATGCTTAGAATATATCTGCTATTTATTACATGAGAGAGTTAAAACTTTTGGTTGACATTTTAGAACGGATCATGGAAGTTGACATGTTTGAGCTGCTTTAGCGGGCCACATAAAATGATGTGGTGGGCCAGATCTGGCCCCCGAGCCTTGCTTTTGACACCTGTGCCTTAAAGGGTAAGTCAACCGAAAATTATGCAGCTCCACTAGTCTAAACACGACATTCTGATTAATATTGTGTATGTGAAATATGGGTTAAGCAGTAAAATCCACCTGGTTCACTATCACTTTCTACTAATGAAGAGATGCTGTTTGATCTATCAGCAACTAATATAACATCATGAGGAAGTTAAGGTTTGAAATTAAACGGAGACAAAAGAGAGTGGCAAAAGTCAATTAGACCATGTTTTTTAAGTATCTCTTGCTTAGCATCTATTTAATTCTAGGAGTTTACATACAGTAAGTGATGTAATGTAGAGACAGAGATCGAGAGAAGTCAGAGGACGGAAAGCGCTTCAGTGACTGTTGGGTGTAATGTTTGACAGCATAACATAACATTCCGAAGGTACTTGACAGTCGTAGCACATCACTGGCAAACATTTGGTCAAGCCCTCACTGTCTTTATCTTGTGCGGTTCCACTGCTGACTTCCATTTCATAGCCTGCAGGCTCCCCTCAACACCATTCTTTTGCTGCCATAGTTTAGATTCAACTATTTTGAGCCAGAGACCTCAATTAGGTATATTTAGAGTCCCATTAGGTGGCGAGCTCATTATGTCATCGTATTAATGGTTTTGCTGTGAGGGGACATTTCCCAAAGAAGCCCGTGACCCATTTTCCAGCCTAAAGGACATGATGGTAAATATGTGTTCATAATTGGTCTAATCTCTATCACGGTAAAATAATAATTTGAAGAGTGACTTAAGTGATTTAATCTGTTTGGCAAACATTTAGCTTGTCGCAGCCCTCTCCTCACCTGTACCATCTCAAATGTAATTTAACTGGCAATTATGAAGTCCGTCTTTATTTCAACACAATTTTTTTCTCTCGTTGGCAGAGTGGCTACCCGATTTGGGAGGACTTCATCACCAAGGCAGGCAAACTGCAGTCACAGTTCAGGTGAGCTTTTGCTTGCGAAACACATTTGCATGATAATGATGACTGGTCGCTTTGTGGAGCTGCTTTCATACCTCCAATGAATCAATGATTCACAAATGACACCTTTTATATTAAAAAATAGTAAATTCTCATGAATACGTAACGTTAACTTCCAAATAAAGTTAGATGTCCTTTGACCAACAAGCATTGTCAGCTTCAATAAGCCAGAAGCTCGCAACATTTTTCGGCACATCCTGTCCGTTCCTGTCTCAGTCTTCTTCAGGTGGTAAATTTGCACACCTCTGCCCAAGTTCTTCTAACAATGGCCGACAAATTCTCACCACTTCCCTCGGCTGACTTTAAGTGGCCACGTGTCAATTGACAAACAGCTCACGACAGCTGAGATAAAGGCTAATTGTTCTCCAAGTACCTTAACCGTGGCTGTCCTGCACTCTGGAATAGTCTTTGATTAACAGTGCACGGCAGATCTCTTGCCAAATAAGAGCCCACGTGTTCTGGGACAAACTCATAGTGACAGCTGTATAATGGCTCAAGGACTTAACAATAGTGTCTTGAAGCCATTCCTCTGTTTTCTTAGTCTAATAACTGATTCATGGTGAAGTGTTATTCGACTGTTAACATCATTTCGGGGTTAAATATGTGACCCTCTCATACTTAAGCTCAGGGGAGCATTTGTGGAGTTGTTGCTAATGACTGCCGAGTTGACGGGAAGGTGTCTGTGAGTCTGTGCACTGGGCTAGTGTTCAAAGTAGATGGTGACCACTGACCATTACAATGGAAATCGTTGCGATTTGTAATTCATTCCACAAAAACAACAACACAGGATGAAGATTGGTGATAAACAAATGTAGTATCTATCACCTAAGAGAAGAAACCGTTTTAAGCATCTTTTTCAGCAAGAGTCATCCACCAAATAGCATGAGTAAGGCACCCTTTCAGCATAAACCGTTCCTTCTAGCTAATTTTGATATGTCTTTATGTGTCGCACTTGCAATTGATTAATCAGGTCGTAGGAAACCGTAGGTATTTGATTAAAAAAAAACATTATTATACATAGATTGCAACTTAAAAAGGATTTATGAAAATATTGTCTGGTCACACCCAATTATGACCAGATTTGAACATCAATTACACCTTAAATGAACTTTACAGCAAAGTATAACATCTTGAATATTTATCTGTTTTGGACTTTTCCCCACTCTTTCAAAATAAGTTAAAATGTAAAAAAAAAATTATATATATATATATATATATATATATATATATATATATATATATATATATATATATATATATATATATATATATATATATATATATCGATTTGGGTGTACACACACCCACTCTTGTTTCAATACAAAACAAATAGGATATATTGGAATCTCCATTGCATATGGACAATCAAAGTCATGAGTGCAGCACTATTTATAGTCAGGCTGTTTTGGTATTTCAAACTTTGCCCCAATTACTGAAGTTAGATGCTGCCGTAGGCTGCAGTAGTCGTGCCAGCGGTATTGATGGCCCTTCTACTTGATAGCTTACCAGTGTTGAGATTGATTGCTAAGAGTGCACTACTTACTTGCCCGAATGGTAAACCACAATACAGCCTTTTTGGTCTGCTTTAATGTTTTCTATAGCCACTTCCAATTCGGCAAAAGTAGTGGTTTTGACCACGGCATAGGCACCCCCACGCCCCATCCACCCATGGAGCTCTGTAATCTCTTGTGTGCGACTGGGTTACATAAAGGGACACACGCATGGCAAAACACAAACACACCCACCTTCCCGCTTTGGCTCAGATAAGTGGCTAGCCAGCCATGCTTGTGGCATGTGTCGATGTGTGTAATGATGTCCTTAGAGTACTGCTCTGTAATTTAGCCCCTCTGCACCTCTCTCACAACGCACCTAGGAAATCAACCAATTACAGTGTTCTGCCATTTTTTGGGTCCAACTGTAGCGTTTTTCTCCTCCTGCCCATTTTGGGTTGATGTCTGGTGTAGAATAAAGGCTAGCTGATTTCTAATCATGGAGTCTTTTGGTCTATTTGCTGGCCGATGCAGCTGTGTCTCGGGTCGAAGGATTTATTCTGGTTTACACTTCATTTGGAAAAGGAAATACCCTCCTCAAGACATCAATAAAATCTGTTTGAACATGTTTTTTTTTAGAAATGACACAGACAGACATTATATTCGATGTATAGTACCCAACACTCGTGCAATAGCTTAAGTACGGTTGACATGTACACCAATTTCAAAATGTTGGTATTTAGTGTCTCCGAAGCGTTGTTAAATTTCCAGGATCCAAATCAACCACATCGCCATTCCATTTTCTGCTGCTCTAAGAATAGATAGTGGCAGCAACACTCAATGTATCATTGTCAGAGGCACTCTGCCTGTTATACTACGCCACGGTCTGCGGGAGTGGAGGTTGACTTGGCCAGACTGAACCGACAACGATAAAATTGAATCTCTCACTTAAAGGGCAGTTTTTTCAACATTTGACACTGTTAGAATAATTATAAGACGATAATTCTTCTCGAGAGGGAAATCCTGATGAGTGTTACTTTACATTTATTTAATGAGCATCCGATCCACGAGCACATAGTATTGTCGCTCCTCCAGTGCCAGTGCTGTGCTTGAAATAGAAAGGAATCCGAGTGCGCCCTTGCTATGTTGTTTTGGTTTTTTTTTCTTCATATAGTCAAGCCACACCCTCGAATTTTTTGGTAAACTCTACCCTCAAACTGCTTATTAACCAATACTACATTTTCACAAGCTATTTGTGCGATCAGAAAAGTAGTGTTCTACATATAGACATAGGAAGCATAAGACATTTTTGGCACTTAAGCTGACTTTTGGAACTCAGTTTTGCACAGTATAAGTTTTGTTTTTTGTCACACTTGTGGTGACCCTTTGAGATGTAATCTCATGCAGCAATTGTAAAAACTGTAACATTATGGAAAGTCCCCAGTTGCTGTGAAGGTTTTCTCTTTGACCCCAGAAGTAAACAAGTGTTTGACAAATTAAGTGACACGATGGAATATTGAGTGCAGTTAAGTAAAATAGCAAGGTGATTTCCACCATCATTCTTCTAGATATCTGTCAGTTTTTCCAGATTGATAGAAAGCCCACATTCGAAATGTGTAGATCCCTACGTTTGCTGCATCGAAGCACTTGTGACTTCTGTTTGAGTTTAAAATGTCTTAGTGCGTTTGAATGCTCCTCACGTCTCGCCGAATGCAAGATGTCAATGATTGTTAATATCCTATCCGTTTGACATTCTAATGTTGAGTGCATTATAAACGATAATATAATACAAATATATTAATACAAATCTTAAATCAAAAGCAATTTTCCTGTTGTTTGACACAAGTGATCCAATTAATCAGCCCGCAACACACACAATACATCTGTTACTGAGTTTTAAGCTTGTTAGTTGGAGACCCAACTCGGCATATATTCTTTTTTTTTTTTTCATTCATTTTCCGATCCACTTTGTCCTCACAAGAGGCGCGGGCGTGCTTCAGCCTATCCCAGGTATTCGGGCAGTAGGCGGGGGGACACCCTGAGCCACTTGCCAGCCAATCGCAGGGCACACAGAGACGAACAATCATCAACAAGTGTTCAATCAGCGAGCCATTCATGTTTTTGGAATGTGGGAGGAAACCGGAGTACCCGGAGAAAACCCACCGGGCCGCCACTGGCCATATGGATATTGTATTTTACAACAGTAGTCCGGGACAGTTTTTATAATTACACATTACACTAGAAATAGACAAGCGTGCAGTCTCTGTTGCCAAAATGCAGAGCAGGTCAGGGTACTTTGACATCGGTAACTTGCTTACACACGGTGCCCTTCGGTAACTTCACTGTTTTTCTTCAAGCACAATGTTTTTAAGCTCAAGAGAAGGTAAGATTCAACTTACCTTCCTGAAATTCAACTTCAAATGCCCAGCCCTAAGTCAAAGTCCAGAATGTTCCCACACTTATGAGTTGTACATAGCTGTAAAGTGTCCCTTATAACACTCGGATGACACCAGTTGTAGCAACAAGCCACTCTTCCTTGTTAAACCTGCACCGCTAAATGCTTGCCACTCGTAGTTGAGAAGACAGGCATGATTTGGCCAAATATTGAATTTTAATCAAACCAGTAAACTGGGACTTAAAGGGGCAAGTGTGAAAAAGTGGAGCATGAACTATGCCAGTCACTTGATTAATTTGTGTATGCGCACACCAGCAGGGCATGGTGTTTAACCAATCAACAGCACCACTGCTGAGTCCACTCATGCGTTCAGCAGTCTACAATTGGTTCCTGGAATGAGTCAAACTGATTTCCATGAAGCTTCTTTTCAGGAATGGATCGAAGACCTTGGGTCTCTGCTCATGTTCCACCAGAGAATGGATCAATGGTTTTGTCCAGGACGGATTCAATTAAAAAAAAAAATATATATATATATATAAATATATATACACACACACACACAGTATATATATTTTAAAGAATTCTGTTGACCCACAAACCAAAAGCAGTGTCTGATTTTTTTCCCTAGTTAATTTTAATTTCATTATAGATTTACTATTACTTTTGTCTGATTCAAATTATTTCTGTGACCACTGTGTTTTTCTTGCATTAGCAGAAATGTACAAACAATTTTGTCCATGTGTGTGCACTCTGGGCAGTACATGAGAACAGAGAGGACTGCTTAGCACAAATTACCTTCAGTCACTTTTTATATACGTATTGTTACCAACACATGGACTGGTAAATAAGATGCTTGTTCTTGAGGAATTGATCAGTAAGAGTTTTATATACTGGTAAGTGAAGTTCTTTTTTCTTTTCCTCTTCTAGAGCCACAGTGGTCGCATTGGCTGCCTTCTTGGATGCCTTTCAGAAAGTGGCTGACCTGGCAACGAACTCAAGAGGTACGAATTAAATATATGGGTTTGCGTCATTTAGCAGGTGCTTTGGTCAAAGGAACTTCAAGTTCAACATTTTCTCAGCAGTTCTAAATCAACTGACACACAAATACCTATTTAAGTGTTCCATTGTGCTGGGAAGTTATTTATTTTTTTGGGTGGGTTCCTTGAACAGATGGGTATTAAATTCATCATTCTGCCGCTTGTAGCGCCAAAGTTGCCTTTGCTTTGATGGTGCTTCACTACCCGGACTTAAACTCAGCTGCATCTGGACTGGCAGACAAATATTCCTTCTTGGGTGTCTTTGCGTGTGACATCTCCTCCCTCCTCAGCATGGTGCATTCATGCTCTGGGAGCTTGTTACTTATAGATTTGATATGATTAGCATGTTCTTGGATGGGGTCATTCTCAACTGGCACGTCAGAGTCAGCCGCAGCCGCGTAAGGTGCCATAGTAAATAAATCATGACCTTTCATGCGGGCCCTCTTTTTTTCCCGTCTACTGGGACTAAATCAACTGCTACACATTGTTCCACTGCCAGATCACCCCCTGGTGTAGTTGTATCAAGGGTATGCTACCTTTTGGGTGCAGCTAACCACACTCTTCAATGGTTGACTAAAGTGTAATGAGAACAAAATACAACACACATTTTCTCAAAGTTCACTGCCCCACGCCAGAAGAGCACCGAACACAACACTGGTACACACATTCAAACTAAACCATACCACCACATGTGGAAATTTTATCAGTTGGAAAAAAATGAAACATTGCCAGATAATTGGCACAACATTTAGCAATTCTCTAGCTGATTTTGTAGTTGAAGCTGTTAAGGCTTCGCGTTGTAAAGATTGACAAGCTGATCTATTGACTCTGCCGACTTTGATATGGGACAGCCATCGGTCTGTTATGTTACAGTTGTAAAGAACTTTAGATTCATGTTATTGCTCTGGCACCGCTATCAATGTTACAACTGATAGAAAGCTGAGACACAGTTATCATTTTCCAATAGACTCAGTGAGTTCTGTTCAAACTAAAACTTTGATGGAATTGGTAGTCAATGTTGGGGGAAAGTCTGTAGTAATGGGATGTGGTCTAATACACAATTATAATCTTTGCATTTCGGATAATGAATGGAATTACAGGTACATTATATATGCATGAAAATTCAAATTTTCTGTTGTGCTTAGTGAGGGTCCGTTTTCGGCAAAAGATTTTGCAAAACAGACACGGGTAAGTTTAGTTAATGTACACTAATAGCTCAGAGTTCATTAAATGTGGATGAGGAACAGCAGGGTCCCAAACTCTAAAAGGCACATATGAGGTTAGTAATGAGTGTGTGTGTCTACATGAACCCCATATGGTCTTTGATTCCAAAAGAATCAAAAGGGGCCAAAACATAGAGCTTTAAACTCCATGTACGGCCCAGACCTTAGTGTAGAAATGTTCACATCACAAGTGTGTGCATTCTCTTGTGTGCACACGAGTTAGCGTGTACATGTGTGTACATTTTGCCAAGCACACGCGAACCACATTTGCGTTTGTGTTTGCCCAGTTATGTGCTTATCATTGCCCTTCGAGTCCATCACAGACCCTGCCCTGTCCCCTCGTTTTACTTTGTGTTACAGAGCGCTCATCATCTGAACGAGAAAATACTCTGCTTGGCTTTGTGAAACAACGGACTCTATTGCCTTGTAAAATGAGTAAAACTGTTTTCAAATATAAATGGAAAATGATAATGAACAAAATCTCATTTACTTTTTGAAATGACCTATGTTCCGGTGCTCTTTGCGAACATAGAGCTATATAGAAATATAGGAAAGGGCATTCCCTCTTATGCCCGGCCCAATTCATGGCTTGGCTTCTATTACAGAGGAGCCTCAGATCCCGAACTAGTCCACTACCTCAATGCCCCTTTTGAAAATTCTGTCCTCTTTTTCACTTTTAGCCTCAGCGTGTATGTTGTCTGTCCCCTATCCCGCTTAGAATCTCGTTCTCTGTACAAGTTCCATGCGTGGCTCTGAATCAAGTCTCTGTTCTCCTCATTTGACACACCCCTATACTGGGAAACTTACAAATCACCGGAGCCAGCAATTAAACCATGTAAATAATCAAATACGCTCTCAGCCATAGATTTACGAGGTCTTTCAAAAGTACAAGCTTGCACAATCACGTCTGCACACCCTCAAGTACCATTGCAGTTAATAAATATGTATGTAAATACTAATCTATCATTTTTTTAAATGCTAAGACTAAAATGCTTAAATTGACTTCCTTTTGACACATTTTATGACACATTCAATAACGAGGCTTATCTTTGTGTAGCTTCTAGACTTTGAGCAGTTGTACAACTGCAGCTGTCTGAAAACTTGGCTTTTAGTATGCTTATCCATTTCTCTCCATTTCAATGTTGTTCGCACAGTCACATTGCGTGCGTGTGTGTGTGCGTGTGTGCATGTGTGAGTGAGAGTCCTGTCTACCACAGTTTTACTGCCAGGAAAGGGAATGAAGCAACATAAATGACAATTTATCAAAACAGGAAAAAAACAAGGTGTCCACTTCATTTATCCAGCGATGAGTCAAGCGTAATTATTCTGACAGGCCTATTAATAACACTAAAAAATGACATTATGTTAGGGAATACCACATTTGTGTCATTTAAAAATGTACTTAATACATATGCACATGAGATTCTGCAGCCCTCTGTTTAAACATGACCTACGACTCTTCCTAATCCAGATGGGCCTCAAAATGTCCTTGTCATGGAGTTAAGGGACACTGAAGTTTGTGCGTGTGCACTCGACACAGAGGACAGCCGATTGTTGACAAGGACAGAGGAAACAAACAAGTACCAAATGTTTTTCAACACACAGGAAGGTAGTCTAAACAACCTCGAGTCAGAGAAGGAAAGAATCATTGGTGCATGTGTGACCAATGATGTTTGCAGGTGTTGCCTCTGTTTGCGCTCTGTTTTTATTTAAACATGAACCTGGTCAGACCAGTGAGTCATGTCGGGAAAGCGGTGACAAGGCTCCATGTTTTCTAAATTAGTCTTTCCTTTCTTTAACAAGTAATTCTGAACATTTGTACTCAGGACCACAGTCACCTTTGACCTTTTGGCCGCCAACCAACAATCCAACCTTTGTTCCATTACTACCTTGTAGGCTCTCGCATTCTCACACTAGGTTTCACAGATGTACTGCTGCTGCCTTACTGGACCTTGACTGAACCCCCCCTAAAAATATGAGCATCAATCAGACCATCATCGGTGTGACTTTGAGAGGAACTTTGGCTTTCATCCGGACAAAAGAAAGACTTCATATTTTTCCATGGACATCTTTTCACTTCATCAAGCGCATTCTGTCTTTTATTTTTGTGCATGCTGCAGTTTAAAAAAAATTGTATTGGTATACCTATCTGCATAATTGCTTGCCAAGCCAGGTGTTCGTCAGCTAGTCTGTCAAGCAACACTATACTCTTATTTGCTTCATCATGAAGAAGTGCAAGCCAAAGAAGTAGAAGGTTGAGAGGCCAAAAGACATTAAACCAAAGCATAAAAGTAGGATTTGGTGTGAGAGTTTTTGGGGGAATTGACATTGGAATAACCTTAACAATTATAAACATTATTCAGGAAACATTTTACAAATAATAAAGTATAAGTAATACAAACAATAAATAAAGTATCACAAATTACAAAGTGTGAAGTAAAATTCTTGCAGTGAACTGCAAAAGAAAGTAAAACAGTAATCCAAAGAACTGAGATACAGTCAAATAATCGGATTAGTGTTCATTGTTCCTTGTGCAGTTGTTTTTTTTCAAGAACACTGAGGCACTTCATCGCACAATGCATTTGAACCCAACTTGGACTGGAGCGTCACAAAAAAATGACAGGAGGATGCGAAAAGCAATAATTGGGATCAAATGAATCACCTGAATGTACCCAACACAGTCATTATATAATTTAGAAAATTTGAATCCAAGGGAAGTACTACCGGTAAATTTCTTGTATGGTCAAACCTCGATCAAAATCATTGAACACATTGATTTACTTTATAATTTTGTTTTTGAAATTGTGAAATTGTTTTAGTTTTTGAAGCTTCTCACTGAGCGAGTTGACTTGACATGATTGTTCTTTGTTGGGCCATTGACACTTCATGAAGCTCTCTGAATGAATGATGTGCTTGTGTGAAGACTTTGTGTGTATGTGGGCGGACGGATGGATATGGAGTGATGCCAGCTTGGCTAATGTCACCTCACTTGGTCATTGCCAATATCAGTGGCATGCGCGCACAGACACACATTAAGGGACACATGGTGGGTGTAATCTGTTGGTCATTATTTTGAACAAGGCAGTGTTGTGCTGTACTTTGAAACAGCTCAGTGTTTTGTGTTTGACTGGTTTTAATTACCCCCAGTAAATATGGGTTGATGACCACTTTGACGGTTTACCACAATTTTAAAAGTCAAGGTTTCAAGAACCTGTCCGTCCTCCATCCGGCAATGCGATTTTCTTTTTCTTTTTTGAGGTGATTTGTAAGCACATGCAATATGATTGGCTGCTTGCAGAGCCGTCTTATTGACGTTAATGACAAAAGGCCAGCTTTCGTTTTCCCCTCCTCGGCTGAGCAGAGGGGAACAGTGAGCAGTTAGAGGGAGTGAGAGGGATAGGATGTACAGAGTTGGTCTTGCTGGAGCCATATTAAAGTGGAGACCAACCAGCTCTGAACAGCAAATTAGCAGGTAAATAATGAAAACGTTCAGGGTGTCCCCCACCTCCTGCCCGAAGACAGCTGGGATAGGCTCCTTGTGAGAATAAGTGGATCAGAAAATGGACGGATGGATGAAAAAGTTGCAAGAGAGAGAGGAACAGTTGCACTGTAAGCACACACACCCCACACACAATCGGAAATGAATCCATTAGGTCAGCCAGGACAAGGCACTTACAAGGTCACAAGTTTATGATAATCTATACAATATTTATATCCGCTGTTTATTGCATATTATTTATTAGAAGTACCAAGAGCTAAACTGAGGCTCAGAGGGGATCGAGCCTTTTCCGTTGCTGGTCCCTCTCTCTGGAATGACCTCCCACTGAACATTCGGCAAGCCTCCTCACTGACCATCTTTAAAACCCGCCTCAAAACTCACTTGTATTCTTTGGCATTTAACTCAACATGACCCAAATTATGATCTTAGTTATACTGTTTGGTGCTCTCTACCGTCTTTGATACTGATTTGTTGTTTCACTTTACTGTTGTATATGTTAGTTGCTCCATGTACAGCACTTTGTGTGCAGCGATGGCTGTTTGAAAGTGCTCTATAAATTGAGTTGAGTTATTTATTTTGATGTTACGAGAAGTCATGATATAATTTAGTAAATTTGAATCAGTGAATGACTTTTAAATCTCTCTTTATTGCTTATTTTTTAACCGGTGGACTTGTACTTGTTATAGGACACGATGCAAGCAATTGCTTTCTGTGATTAGAATAGCAGCATATAATCAAAAGCAATGTTTGTGTTGTGGAGTTTTATGTTACACATTCGTATCATATCTCTTGCCTTGAATATAATTGGATGGTGTCCCTGGTGGAAACTAACACGTTGCAGTTTTTTTTTTAAAAGATGCTATCACGCATGTTTTTCTATGCGAGAGACATTGTAAAATGAGTCTCTTCTTAAAAAGTTGTTTTTCTGTCGGGTACTTTCCCGTGCAACATTCAGTTCTTTGCTTTGAACGTTTATTTTTGTCCCAACATTGGCCACTCATTGAACCAGCCAATTGTTTTCTGACTTGGGTAACTCAGGCACCATGTTTGCAGCAGGGCACAACATTCAGAAAAACATCAGAGACGTACAATATCTAAGCCTGCACAGAACTTTTGAAAGTGAATGGACAAGAATTTATTTTGACCTCAAAGATTGTGTACTACTAACCATAAGAAAAACATGAATATATTTTTTGTAGAGGTGTCAAATTATCGTGTTAATTGCGATTAATTAATTACATCACCTTTCGCGCATTATTTTTCTTAATCGTGTTAATCTAAATTTTAATCTCTGCCTTTATTGTTTCTGTAGACGGTTTGCCTTTTTCTATTAGCCCTTTTTATATTTTGGCTTCCTGTGTTCGAGTTGTTGAGGGTGGAGAAACAACTGTCAGTCAGAGCCTGAAGTGGACATTGAGGCTCTTGGGGCTTGTTTAGCTTAAGCTGATAGGCTCCCATTGGAGTTGTGCGGGCTTAGTAAGCAGTGGTGAGGAGTGAAGAGGTAAAAATGGAGCAGCATGTAAGAGTTCTCGGCACAATGATTGGAAAATTTACATTCCAAAAACGCCCCGACGACACAATTGATAAAGGTAGAGTGTTGTGCCTAATTTGTAAGGAGTTTGCTTACCGCCGAAGCAGCTCAAATTTAGCCTCCCACATCAATGCAAAGCACCCAAACGCACCGAAAGCGTTAGCAATTATAGCGAGCGAGCCATACATAGCAAAGCTCTTCTGCAAACTAAACTCGAGAACACCCCACGTACGAGACATAGTTGATGTGTCCTATGTAGACTACTAGAAGTGATTGATGTTTATTTCAGCACTTTTAGTTTGTCATGACTGTCACCACATTTGACAATAAAGTTGTACTTGATACTTGATGATGAACAGTGCTATTTCTGAAGTGCTATCTTACAG
Organism: Hippocampus zosterae; assembly: GCF_025434085.1. Lineage (NCBI taxonomy): Eukaryota > Metazoa > Chordata > Actinopteri > Syngnathiformes > Syngnathidae > Hippocampus > Hippocampus zosterae. The sequence continues at coordinate 14,175,697 of NC_067455.1, forward strand.
CACTGTGATTTAAGGGTCTGTTTTATTTATTGCGTATTATCTGAAGCAAGTTCAGTGTTGAGTACTTGTATTGCTCAGAAAATTGTTCTTACTGTTTTTGATATGTGTTAAGCACTTTTTAAGGACCTGATGTATTTTATTTTTATTTTGTAATTCTTTGGGGATTTACAAAAACAAACAAAACAGTGATATTCCCCCTCCTGGTCGAAACTAAAGGTTGCAGGTTGGACTTTGACTAGTCTCAAATACAGCAAAAAGTAAATGGCTTGGACTTCATCTGTCCAAATTTCCTGAAAAACAATAAAATACTTTATAATGCCACTTTTTCTTTTATCTTTTGATCTGCCTCAATTTAGCATGAAAATAGGGGGGTTTTAAGTAATTTTTAGATGCGATTAAAATAGGCATACTTAGATTAATTAATTACAGACCCTAATTAATTAATCACACTTTTTTTACAACTTGACAGCACTAATTTAATGTGATTACCAATGCTGTTAATTTATGGCAGCTGTGGCATGAAGTTCATACATTGGATTGTGATCTTTTACATTTATACTCTACAATGCATTCGTTTGCTTCCCATCCATTGCAACTGTTGATAAAGAACATTAAGTCTAAAAGGGACGTAATAGGAAATGCTGTTCATTGCTTTGTTCATTTGCAAATTGCCATTTGCCGTCTTTTCTTGTTTGTCTGTGCTCTCAAAACGTCGTTAGCATCCAAGCTGCAAAACTACACTTAGGTGAAAGACTGAAATGACTCTTTGCTGTCATATTTACAGCCCCCCTCTGCCCCCACAAACAACACATTACACTTGGTTTATTAGGTCTTTTCCTGTTTTCTTTTTTACTTGCTTTTTTGTATTTTGTGTGACCGCTATATTTGGAATGACTAGAAATTACGTTTCATAAAAATGAAATTACGTTTCATAAAAATGAAATTAGAGCAAGCTACAGTCAACACCATTGCATTTAATGTCACACAAGCTACTTGTTATTCCCCTCCTCTCCTTTTCCTCTTATGTCAACAGCTGTTGATAGATCTGTTTAGTTTTTTGCATATAAGCACCCGTCGGTTTGCAGCAGGTGAGTCCTGTGTGTGTGCGTGTGTTAAAGCTTGGCACAGCAGTTCTTTTGTGGGTTCCCACTGAGGCTAGACATTCTGACTAGGGAGTGTGTCGGATGCTACAGTAAGACTGCGAAGGAAACTGTCTGTCTGTCATTTCATCTATTAAAAGAGTGGCACATCAGTCGCCCACCATTCACGACAACTGATTGAACAGGCTATTACTGTGAAAGACCATATCCTCATTCACAGGCTTGCACCTCTACTTTTGTCCTTTCTGGTCTTTCAGTCACAGCATTGCACTCATAATCTGTCAAACTCATACCTTCATTTTGAGCAGCATCTGAAGTCATAGATTTGTTTAAAAATACAAAACAAAACTTTCAGAATAAACATTTTATACGGCATGCTGTATCACGAATAGTGCCTATTTATTACGAATGAGAACTGCCATTGTCAAAACTAATTTTGTTCTAACAAATTAAATGTTGGAGCTATGAAAAAACAGTGAGTAACCAGCGTCGAAAGAAACCCTGTAGACGTTTTCTAGGTAGTATGGATTGATAAAAAAACAAACAAACAAAAAAGCAAACTTGATTTCCCAAACATCCATTTCAGCTATGTCAAACCAGGTAAAAGAGGACATGCTGAAGGAAATAAGGTATCGCATGTCACTCTGCCTTTACAAATATGTAGTTCGTATGTGTTGACATTTAAGTCCAATTTTTGTGAACAGAACAAGTCTGTTTTATTCAGTTGTTTATTGTTCTTTATTTCTATGCTGATATTGTTGGAAATAAAACTTTAATTGCACATAAAAAGCATGTGCTCAAATGATTTTTGCTCCAATATCATTATATCAGTGGCAAAAAAAAACAACTATTGTTTATTGTCATAGTTTCTTCAAAAATTATTTTGCCTTAAAACATGTATTATTGTGACAGGTCTGCTGGAGTGGTGGACGGCCTAAACCACACTCGTAACACATAACATTGCTTACAGGTAGTCAGGGCAAAAAAAAAAAAAAGCTGAACGATGGTTCGTCTCAAGAAAAATTTCTAAATTGGGGCACTCGTATACATACCAAAGTAGCCTTCTATTAACGATATATTATTGCTTGGTGGATTATTTTTAGCACAAGTTCAGGTGAAGTTTGTGGCTCTTGCATCCTTTGAATGTTCTTTATGCAGCTCTCTGAGGAAAACGTTTGGACAGTATTGTATCGCAGAGATAGAAACAACAATGTTTCTTTGAAAGGAATATTTAGATACAGACTGCCACAAAAATGTGTTTTTTCACCACGAGAAGTTGTTTTTTTTGTAGGAAGCAAAACATACTATTGTTTTAACATTGCTGCATTTTCTACAGACATGCATAAGTGTACTACAGTATAACTTCAAAGCGGAATGCAACTTGTTCTGGTTTGCTGTTTGCCCTCAAAATTGAAAACATGATGTTTTCCAATCAGATCTAATTGGAATAAGCACTTCCCAAATCAAAAAGATTTGCATAATTAAACCTCATTTATCCTTTCATAACTGTTTCATACAAAAAAAGCGAAATCACAAAAGTATTAACAATTGAAAAAAACATTCACCCATAACTTTGACAATGTACAATTAATGCAAAGACCAATGCAGAGAGGGAAAGGGGGTGTTCATGACCTCACATACCGTATTTTCCACACTAAAAGGCACATTCGATTATGAGGCGCACCTTCAATGAATGGCCTATTTTGTAATTTTTTTTTTCATATATTGGATGCATCGCATTATAAGACGCAATCTGCGATGCATCCACTAGATGAAGATATCCTCAAGAGAATGCCAAAAGAACACTACACTACACTACACTGCACTGCACTGCACTGCACTATACACTGATTTATATAGTGATGATCAGATGTCATTTAAACATATTTAATAAAGCAGTGACACATTTCATTTAACCAACAGCAAGTTATGACATTGACTCGTTAACGTTGAACTCTCTTGCCGCTGCTCTATTTCCGTGTTCAACTGCGAAACCGATCATCTTAAGTTTGAACTCTGCGTTGTAAGCATGTCTCTAGCAAGGAGTCCTTTTGCCGTTGACTTGTGTATACAAGGCACATTGGATTTTAAGGCGCACTGTGAGCTTTTAAGAAATGAAATGAAATGAAAATGGAAGACTTTTTGGTGCGCCATTTAGTGTGGAAAATATGGTACTGTAAAGACTGTGAGGCAGCTAACTTTCCAATGGCCTTTCTGTCTCATGATCATTAAATATTGTCAACTACTGTACTAACCAGCCTTGATTGAGTTTGTGTGTCAATGACTCAGCACCACTTTCTTAATTGTGTGGACATGCACCGACAGGACAGACTGTGGCGCTCCAGTGTCAAGTCAAAATAAATATAAAATGCAAGGTAATGTAAAACACACTTATGGAGAACATCAATTTGAAAAGGTGGAGACCATCAGGAAGACAATCATGTTAATTCTTCAACCATCTTTTGTTTGTGCAGCATTCATGTCCCGTCCAGCTCTCTAATTATTTAGCCAACAGATTGCTGTACCTCCGTACAGCAGCATATATGTGTGTATGTTTGAAACCAGCTGTACGGTCTCCAGCCTCTTAACAGTGTAACCACGACCCCTTAGTTAACAGCAAACATCTGTTGCCATCCACGCAGCTGTAAGCAGCTCAAATTGAACGCTTGCCTCAATTTCTAGCCATAATTTACCCATCGGTCTGACCAGGTCAAGACCCACACCCCAACGATTTGTCTATTACTATTTTTAGCATTACATCAAAGGTTCTTAATCCAGCGCCAATTTGTTTAAATCTGTCACTTTGTGAAAAATGCTGCTATATTGAAGTGGGCAACAAAGTTGACGTTGTATTGAGCAAAGTGCCACAGACCTGAACAAGATCCCTCCACTGTTATTATATCGGGGATATGTAACACTGCCCTGTTAGCATTTTCCCTTTTCTTCTGTAGAACACTGGACTGCATCCAAATAACCCACAACATTGCAGAAAATGTTTTTAATATTTTTTTTCCCACATTGAAGACAGTGGGGCGGCCCTGTGGTCCAGTGGTTAGTTGGTGCGTCAAGTTCGTCAACCTCATAGTGCAGAGGTACCAGGCCTATTTTGAAATCGACTTCAGGGTCCTACAAAAAGCATGGGCCCCTCTCACTTTCTGACAGTGTCTGTGAGACAATGTCCAAATATTAAAAAAGGGAGCACATAGAGACAAACGGAGATTGGATTCTCCAGCTAGAATTTCCCTCGAAAATGTTGACTACTGAATGAAGCTTCTCTTGTTTCTGAGTGTATGACATACCCAACTAGCGAAATGTTGAGCAGGTATAGTTACAAAACTGCAAAACACCATGTCACATTGCGCCAATTTCTGTTGACAGCAAGCTACACCACTACACATAAACATACACATTGCTGTTTGGTTGCCTTGTCTGCCAGTGAGGTACTTGAAGCTTGTTTTTGTGCGCTTGCGTTGTTGTGTGTGTGATGGTGTGTGTTGCACTTAACTGAAGCTGTGTCTATTTCTGTCCGGGGTCATATGATGCTAGACCCGAGTAGATGTTATGTGTTTACAACACTTTTATCCTGAGAGGACCACAACAGTTTTCTGACAATCACGTTTGTCTGCCTCTATTGCACAGCACAGCATGCGTGACTGTGAACTTTGTGTTGGGATTAATGAGAATATTGTGGTAGTAATGAAAATAAAAAGAAAGTTGACATTGGCTTGAAGTTAGTTTTCTAAAAACAAAGAGCACCTCAAATCATATGAACCCAGCTGCGTAGTTTATGGACATCTAGACCATTAAATATGCACATCTACAGTATATACAAGCCTCTTTTACAAAAAATTGACACGCCAGAACCATAAGAGAAGATTTACATTTATCGGGCCTTGCATTTTACACAGAATGGAGCAAAGCAGGAACGTGCAAAACGGTATCCAGCTATCAGATAATTTGACGTGGGACATGTCAGCGTCAGAGACTACTGTACCATATAAAGTAGTCGTCAGATAGTGTTAAAAAGGGACAAGTGTTGGCCTGGGGTTAAATTACCCCCCCCCCCCCCCCCCCCCCGCCCCCACACACACACACACAAACACGCACACACCCGTTAAAACATTCCCATGGATATTCCGTACTGCTTTTGTTATTGCGTTGGTACTACATCTAGACCCACCCCATCACAGCTCCCAGCACCATTTGTACTAAACAGCCACCGAGAAATAAGTAATACAAATGCCAACTTGAACACATAGTGAAAAAGGGGTACACATACACATGCAATTTCCATGGCAACTAGCAATTGTTGCCAAAGCCGCAGTGAGGTAGCTCCACACATTTGCCATAGTGGCTCTGTATCATCAGTACAATAGACAGCTTTGTGCCAATGCCCAGCACGTTTGTCTGCATTGGCAACTTAAGACTTCTCCATTCAATGGAACATTGTTCAGATGATTGCAGGTATTGCAGTCACTTTGCCAAGCCTTGACAGAGGCCGTCTTTTGCGACATATGGCATATTGCTGCAAGTCGTTACACGTGCTTCATATCAAATCCAGATGTACGGGTGTGGTAGTAAAAAATACATTATCAACTGAAACCAAACTCTTCCCCTGACAGTGCGGACTTGAGCTGCTGAATTACTGTGCAATGAATAGATTTTGCCAGTACTAACACTTTCTTGGGCCTTTTGGCCTCCCTGTGGTACTCTGACATCTGTTAGCCCCACCCTTAACAATAATATGCAGTCTTGTGACGGATGGATGAATGGATAACGAAAGAAGTGAAGCGAGAAAAAACATCTTGTATTTTTGGGTTGCGTTTGAGTTGGTATCATTCACTACTAGCCTAAACCTTGGCTAATTAGTCAATAAGAGAGCACAAACTATATTATATCTACGTTATAGTGTTCTCAAATGAACTATCCCAAGTAAGCCTCATCAGGAGCCTTATTCTTGTTTCCAGCCTCTGCTTGCACACTGCAGAAACTGTACTCATGAACAGGTTTCTCTGCTGGATGGATTTGCACTTTGCAAGAGCGCACAGCCCCACACATCCATGCATAAGAACCTGTTGGCCCACAGGCGGACACAAAGTCATGCAAACCCAAACACATACAAACACAAAGACATGCAGGAACTGTCCCACACAAAAACTCAAGTCACACTGAGCAGTCACACAAACGTTCTATCAGTCATCATAACGTCCCTGGGTAGACAATCCAGCCTGAGGCCCTCCAGTCAAGGACAGCGACTGAGCCTTCAGGGAAGAAAATGACACAATTCTTTCGGGATGTCAAAATATTCACAATAGCATGATTTTACTGTAATAAATGTCATTACTATGACTATCACTATCATTGTGGTCTTGTCGGTAAAGAAAATAATAGCCGTTGTGTATGATATTTAGATTTTGGGTCAGCTATAGCACATCACATAGCCTGGCTGCCGTAACCCTGGCTATAGAAAAGGAGTAGGCAAACTACGGCCCGCGGGCCAAATCCGGCCCGTTTGTCTTTTTAATCTGGCCCGCCAAAGGTTGGTACACAATTAATGTTCGATGTCAACGACTGCATTCATTTCATTTGGACTTGTAATGACAGGCATTTCAACGCCAGGTGGCACAGTTACTTGAAGTTGTAGAGCATAGGGAGAAAGGGGGAGACGATACGGAAGCCCGCAGTTGCGCCAAGTCAAGCAAATCCTATTCGAAACGACGGAATAATGTACTCTTAAAGTCTGAAAAACGTGCCAAAAAATACAAAATACTACTTTTTAAATAAAGATATCCAATTAATATTATGTTGAATTTAGTTCACCCTTTTGATCCGGCCCTCGATAATATTTTCTGGTTCTCATGGTTCTCATGTGGCGCTATGCAAAAAATAATTGCCCACCCCTGCTATAGAACCTTCTCCACTTCTCCAGCATACTGTACATTCACCCAATTCACTGTGTAACCCATGTGACCACATCACAAGAACTACAGTCATGACTGGCTGACTGGTCAGTGTCGGCGTATTGCAGTGCTGGAATGTGGAAGTACTGTGGACAAAACGCTGGCAGCTCCAGGTTACGTAAGGAGCTTACACTAATCGTGTGATTTGAAAATAAATAAATAATGGAGAGGAGAGATCTCATGTGAATAATGACACATTAATCATTAAGACTCCAACCCCAACCAGTTCCGTTCCGGAGGTACACCTTATGCGAGCGACGCATCATCATTGACCGGGGAAGAGGCACCTCTCGCCGCCTGCCTCCGTCCCCCCAAGGGCTGGTTCACACAGGTTGGAGCAGCCTGTGTCCCAGCTCTGGGAGGCAAGGCCTCCTTCACTTCCGACCTTAGATCAGCCAGGACAACCTGCCGAATTTAACCATGTCATTAAGCAGAAAACTCCCCCCGCCCCACCCGCACCCACTAACAAGAATTCTTTTGATTATTTTATTTCTTGTTACTTGGCTGTTTCTATACCTGCTTTGCCTTTGAATGTTTTGAATGTTCTTATTTCTCACACTTGACTTGAATTTTTGAGGTTGAAATTGTTTGAACTGGGAGAAGCCCCATAAAGATGAGAGAATTACAACGCTCAGTGCTATTTTGAGCATATTTGTGACTTTTTTCATTTTACTTTTTTCCTCATTGTCTTCCTACCTCTATTTTCTTCATCACAGTGTCAATCAGAGAGAGTCACAGACTTATCACATGGAAACAGCGTGATGCCTTTGACAAGATATTTTGTCTCTGCACTTGAACCCAGTAGATCCAAACTCGGACTTGGTCACAGATTCACTGAACTCAATCATGCCTGTTTGTTTATTTTTGTCTTTCAGGAGGCACCAGAGACATCGGATCAGGCTTGACAAGGATGTGCATGAGACATCGCAGCATTGAAGCCAAATTCAAACAGTTCTCCATGTAAGGAATTGAATTTGTGTGTGAATGTGTGTGGCACCCATCTTTTGCTCAAGTACCACACTGCTGACATTTATTTACACGCCAGCTCTGTTTTAGTCAGTGCTTGACTGGAATGTAAGATTGTCCGGGTTTGCATGTACAATCAAGCCTGCCACCATGGAGTATGTCGTAACTCATCAACACATTTGGTGTTCTTCGACCCTCATGAGACACATCCAATAAAAGTCTCTGCACATGTGATGTCACTCTATGCACCAAGTGTTGATGTCATGTGCTCCTTTGTGCAACTATGCCCCCTGTAATGCTGTACTGAGCAACAGATGATGCGTCAAGCATTCACTATCTGTGTTTTGGAGTAGACTCTCACAAATGTACACCACATTTCTCTCAACATTTCGCACACACACACACACACAGACACACACACATAAACGCGCGCGTGCTACCCACCCAGACAAGGGGCTCTAATTTCGAATGGCATTTCAGCACATTCCTCTTGAATCTTTATAGCAGGACCCTGCAGACGGGTGGGGGCTATACCGACACACCCACTGACAGACAGACAGACAGAAATGTCTGCAAAAGAGTGGTGCAGTCTAATTTTAGTTGCATGTACTAAGCCTGCAGCTGCCAAGCACTCACGGCTTCTTAAACACAGTCACAAATGCACAAATGTCTCTTCACTCAGTGAGGTAATGATTGACATATATTACTACACAGGCTTCTAACATCCAACTGTGACACAGTTGGGTATAAACACTGTTGCTCAATCTCCCGCCCGTTAATGATTGACAACATAGACCACCTTTTGGTTGAACTATCCGGTTGTCTGTCATATATGCCAATAAACTGGAGTGAGGTTTTACAATGAGAGCGAAACATGAAAACATTTGCCATTGTCACAGAAATACACCAAAAATATTGAAAATGGGAGGACCAGTAAATTTTAAATGAACTTCACTAACCACGCTAGTAACTTCTTTTTTCTGCAGGACCTTCTTGGAAGCTCTGATCAACCCCCTACAAGAACAGACGGAGGAGTGGAAAAGAGGCGTCTACACTCTGGATAAGGACCATGCCAGAGGTAGAACTGTCATAGGTCACTGATTTAGGCCTGTCATGATAATTACCTTATCGCTTTCTTGTTTGATAAATAATATGGCCACAATAGTTCTTTCCAGACTCAGTAGATTTTAATTTACATATGTGTGTGTTTACACTTGTCATCAATGTTCAGTTGCACTGCTTCGTTCCTTCTTTTGTTAGTCATCTTGTTCACCACTCTGGTAGGCGGGACTCAAACTCACACAGACACACACACACAGACATGGTGTGACACCGGTTGAAATAGAGTGAAAGACTAAGTGTTCCTGAAGCTGCGTTTTTCAATAGCTGGATTTGTACAATGACAGAAAGTTCAGCGAATTAAATTGATTTTTTTCAAAAGCTTAATGTCATACCGGTAGTAGAAACGTTTTGTATTCAAGCCAGATGAACGTGAAGCGGCCAGCTAACATCAACAAGCTGGTATGTCGCATTTGTATGAACAAAGTCACAACACAGTGAACCTCGAAGTCCATTTAAAAGGCACCCATTCCACCCAATTTCTTCAGATGGAAGCAAAAAGAAAAACAAAAAATAAAAACATGGCAGGACATCGAGGGCTGTCCATTTCCCTACTGCTTGCAATTATAATGCCTCACAGATAGTGTTACTGTCTGAAAGGCAAAATGATTCAGCCGTTCAACACTGTGGAGAAACCGGCATTTTAACTTAAAGGAATGCTGCAGACTTTTCATAGGCATTACAAATTGACAAAAAAACAAACAAACAAACAGCCATTCCAGTCTTGTACAAATGGGTTAACATGGACATTGTAAAGGAGATAAAAATGATCAGAAATATCATTTTGCTCTGCCATGACAGATATGTACTTTTGTGTCACATGTTACTATTTACCGTTTCTGTATATTTTTCCATATAGAGCACAAGTCTACTTTGTTTTATTTAGCCAAGACATGTATTTATGGCACATTTCAATGCCACCATTAATTAATTAAAAGTTAATTCCGCTTGAAAAAGATGCACACTACTTGAAATATTATGCTCTACTATCGTTATTAGTGACATTAAAAAACAACGCAAAACAACAATTGGTTATCTTGATAGTTCCTGAGAAAATGTGTTGTCCTAAAAAAATGTCATTGTGTCAGGCCGAGTCATCGCTTTGAGCAGACATATCAAGGTTCTATTGTAATCTGCTGTGCCACGGAGGGACATTAATACAAATTTCCTGCACACATTTGTCTTCACTAGAATATAAGAGAGCTCGGCAGGAGATCAAGAAAAAGTCATCAGACACACTGAAACTTCAGAAGAAAGCAAAGAAAGGTAAAAACACAGACTTATTTTGCTCCAATCTTAATATTTATTGAATAAATACATTACAGAGAAGAACCTCAGTGATGTGTGCAGAAGTACTTTGTCCTAAACGATGAAGACTGCAAATCTGGTACAGCTAAACATTGCCTTACTTGGTAGCTTGCGCAGGGCAATTTTTTTTCTCTCTCTGAAGTTCTCTTGGCTCAGGTTTTACAAACACCTGTACCCATTTAAAATATAGATGTGCTACAAAAAGCAGTTGGATACACTTCCCTCCACTTTGTTTTGAGATATTTATAATTGGACATTGTAAAACATTCCATCAGTTAAACTGTCAAACTTGTCAAGCAGATTTGGTGATTATTCCTTGTTGTTCTGCACAGCAAGTTCAGTTTAATACACTGACTGACCACAATGCAGACACTTTCAAAAGGAAGGTGTCATTCTTTCAGTTGACTTTGTTTCTCTCTGTGCTCTCATGTGGTTTTGATAACCATCCTTCTCTTCCTGGAGCTGATACTGTGGGTAAGTCAGTCAGTGTCATTGCATTGGTAGATGTTTGCAACGCTTTGCCAAGACCAAGGGTTCCATTGTGGAGAGGCTATCAAAATGGACTCCACAGATGGCATCTTTAATTTAAAATTTTTGGTTGCTATGGGTACATTGATGGAATGCTGCCAGTTTAGGAGCCTTACCCTAGCTAACTGCGACCCCGGGTCTTCCCTTTTATGCATCTTCCTCTGCCTCCTTTCCTTTGTTTTGTCGTGGCTTTTCTCATTCAAGCTGTGCAGTTACACTGCATGTAGCATCAATGATTACGTTCCTGATATTTTGCAAAGGACATCGGATTATAAATGCACAAACATACCAAATATTATATACTTATAGGGAAAGCCAAATAAAAACATGCTGTTTACAATAATACTGGTCTAAACACAGCATTCAGATTAATATTGTGCTTGTGGAATGTTAATTAAGCAGCAAAATCCACAGCAAAAGGCTTTCTTGACATGCGTTTTTCGGCATCAAATGATCAAAAAGTATCAGCTTGAACATTGAATATCTTGAATTTCTACTGTTCCATGGTAAGGCTGGGTTTTCAAGTTCTCCTAAATGTTCCACTCCTTATTATAGTACTTGCAAAAAATTACTTGTTAACTGTAACATTAATCACAAATACTCTTAGTTGTCAATGTCTCATTCAAAGAACGGAAAATACAACCATTGTGTGCTAGTCGAGCAAATAGCTCACAAGTTTGGTTATGTGGTTTAAACCAAACAAATGTCCTGTACCCTTCAGCTGAGTTGTAAAAGTAGTTCAACCCAGAACCTCTTACGGTGTCACTAGTAGAAATCATCCAAGCCGCTTATCCTCACGAGGGTCATAGGCATGCTGCAGCCTATCCCGGCTGTCTTCGGGCAGTAGGTGGGGTAGATCTGAAGTGGTTGCCAGTCACTTGCAGACTAGTAGAAACCTGTGGGTTTAGAGCAGGGGTGTCCAAACTTTTTGCCAAGGGGGCCAGATTTTATGTGGTAAAATGTCGGGGGGCCGACCTTGGCTGACATTCTTTACATTGAACAACAATATTGTTCAACAAATTTTAGTAAGCCAGTCTGTTTCACATTTCCATTTTTATTTTAATTTCAACAATCTTAAGAATTTCTTTTGGTTCATTTGAAACAGGTCTATCACATGCAACTGCTTATTCACTTGACTTTTTCTTAAACAGAAGTCTCCTGAGTGCAAATTGATTGATTTGAAACATAAGATGTATCACCATGACTTTTCAATAGTCACAAAACCTTTGACTCGAACAACAGGGAAATGAACAAGCAATACACACAACTGCAAAAATCATTTGAAATATGACATATCAGTCAATATAAACACGCAGTAATGTCTTGTTAACTCGTGAGTGATGCCCTCTAGTGTCTAAATGCTATTACTCATTTAGTGAATGCTATTACTCATTTAGCCACTAGAGGGAAGCAGTACTCTATGAAACATCAGTCACCAGTCGACGAGACCTCAGTCAATGCAACACGTGTTCCATTGCGCCCAACCTGCGGGCCAGACGGCACTGATTTTATGACGGGGGCCGAGGGCCGAATGAAATTCGACCGCGGGCCGGATTTGGCCCGCGGGCCGGACTTTGGACACGCCTGGTTTAGAGTGTTAGTGCCTTTTATTAAACAAAATGGTACTGCAACTATATACCATATGTCATCACAAACTGCTTCAATTTTTCTCCATTCTGCATATTATATATTTTTTATTCATTCTACATGGTATATTGTCAAACAGCAGACTGCCATTTGGACAAACTTTACCATTATTTGTTCACATTGGACAACAAGACATCAATTCTCAACAGGTGAAAAATCCCTTTCCAGATAATACAGCTAAAACAGCCAGTGCGTCCATGTATACCACCCATCAACCTGGAGTATTTTGAATATACTGGGATGGATTTCTTTGTATTATTTGCCCAAATCCTTATACAAGTCATGACTTCCTGTGACTGGAAAAACAGTTTGTCATAATAGGGCTTTTCCCCGCTTTGGGGAAAAGCGCGAACTTTAACAGGCTCCATTCACTCAAAGCAGCTGTGAAACTTGCAGTGTACAGTATATTTGTTGACCTCATTCGTCATGCCTCATTAAAGTCATACCTTGTAATATAATCAGCCATGTTTTTTTTTCAATATGATGATTATGTATAATGATGTGGTGTTCAACAGCAAAACTATAAACTATGAATTTGTCATCACGTCTGTGCTGCTGAACATCTGACTGCCATTGACGAGGTCTGATGGACTTGAAAGGCGCCTTTCAACGCCATTTGAGTTTGGTTGCCCAGGCAGAAGATCTAATAGACCCGAGTGTTGTTCGCATGGAGTTTAACAATAGCGTATCAAATACTTTGCAGGCCATTGTATCTCCCGGCTTTGGGTAGAGGCCAACTTTTGTGCCTCCATTTGAAAACGCCGAATGGCTGCACTACATCTTGCCTCAAATCCAGGCTGTTTCATTTGACCTTCTTGTCGAGGTCAGGACTGGCAGTCTCATCATGCATCAGTGTTTTCCAAAACAGTCATAGAATTACCATCCATCCATTCATCCATTTTCCGAACCGCTTGATCCTCACTAGGGTCGCGGGGGGTGCTGGAGCCTATCCCAGCCGTCTTTGGGCAGTAGGCGGGGGACACCCTGATCCGGTTGCCAGCCAATCGCAGGGCACACAGAGAAGAACAACCATCTACGCTCACACTCACACCTAGGGACAATTTTGAGTCTTCAATCAACCTGTCATGCATGTCTTTGGAATGTGGGAGGAAACCGTGGTACCCGGAGAAAACCCACACAGGCTTGGGGAGAACATGCAAACTCCACACAGAGAGGCCGGAGCTGGAATTGAACCACGACCTCTGCACTGTGAGGTCGACACGCTAACCACTGGACCACCAGGCCGCCCTAGGCTCGAATAGGCACTTACTATATGTGCAATACTCTCTACACATTAAAAGCACAATGTTGATGTTTTTGTCAACTTGAAGCAACATTGTAAACAGCATTCCCGCCCCTCTAACGTTTTTCTTCATACTTGTCCTTTTGTTCTTTTCATAATACTGCATAATATTGCTCGCTGCTGTAACGAGTGAATTTCCCCGTTGTGGGATCAATGCGGGGATGAAGTCTTCTTCATCTTCATCTTTTTCTTTTGTCCATATTCATTGTTCATTTTTTGTGTACGTGTTTCAGGTCGTGGTGATATCCTGCCCCAGTTGGACTGCGCGATGCAAGATGTCAATGACAAATACATTCTTCTGGAAGAAATTGAGAAAGAGGCCCTGAGGAAAGCGCTGATAGAGGAGAGACAAAGATTCTGCACTTTTGTAGCCTTGCTGCGGCCTGTAGTGGTATGTAATAAGTTGTAGTACAGTACTCACAGCTGGATTTTTCTGCAGCACTGCTGTATTGGTAGATACTCAAAAAAGGTTCTGAACGTAGTCACACTTCTGATACATACTGTTACGCATTACTGTATAACTGTTTTTGCACTGCTGTGTCAATACTTGATTGCTCACTCTGCTCTGCTCTGAATGATTCTGACAGGATGAAGAGATTTCAATGTTGGGAGAGGTTACCCATCTCCAGGCCATCTCTAATGACCTCAAATCACTGACCTCTGATCCCCACAAGCTACCTGCTGCCAGTGAACAAGTAATACACCCGTGTTTAATTGATTTTTTTTTTTAATGATCTCTTTCAAAAGGTGCACCATATGTACAAGTATAATCCTTTTTGTTCCTCCCAGGTGATCTTGGATCTGAAAGGCTCAGACTATAGTTGGTCTTACCAAAGTCCACCCTCTTCCCCTAGCACCACTACATCCAGGAAGTCCAGCATGTGCAGGTAAAAACACAATATATACACGACCACAAGATAGAAACAAAAGATAAATCTTAACTTAGGTGTACATTTATCTGCAAATGACATGAATTAACACAATGGCATCACAAATCTTTTCTAAGTCTTGTGTAAATGATCTTTCAGTTGCACCATCTAGTGGTGGATATTTTCAGTAAGTTATTCATTGTTCACTGTGCTCCCCTCGAAAAACTCCGTAGTGCATTGGCTATAAGAGAGCCACTTTGTATTAAATGAGAGTTTAGGCTAGGTCTTATACGCATTGGTCATTGATTCTGCTTATCTTGTCATGGAGAAAAATAAATAAATCAGTTTTTACTTATGTGTTACTGATATGCCAGCTAAACATATCCAACCCCATTTCTCACAGTTAATCAGTACAGTCGGCAGCAACAAGCAAGGTCCACCATCTGGCCCATGAAGGGCCATCTTCTCCCGTTCATGCTTAAGTCTTTTTATTATTAACTTTTTTTAATGTGCATTTATTCGGTCTCAATGTTGTAATAGCCCTCCGAGGGAAGACGTAATTCCAAAGTGGCCCGTGGAAAATGAAATTAGTTTGACTTCCCTGCTCGAGAGCGAATCCTCCTACATCATTTATGCAAGAGTTATTTTTATAGATTTTTCATCCGCTTTCAATACAATTCAACCAAGCATCTTAATTTCTGAACTACTCCATCAATGAGTGAACCCAGATTTGATTCACTTGAATGCATCTTTCCCCATCAACAGAACACAGCTTCTGGACCAAGTTTTGCGATTGGCTAAGAATATATTCTCCAACATGAGCCATGCTCTAAAAAAATAATGTGTGCTATTGCAATCTGGGCGTCGGTACTGTGTACTAAGCTCTTACAGCATAGGTGTCAAACTCAGGTCCTGGAGGGCCGCTGTCCTGCATGTTTTCCAAGTCCCCCAGTTGCAAGACACCTGATTCAAATGAACAGATTCAATGTCAGGCTTTCGCAGAGCTTGCTGATGATCTGTTCATCTGAATCAGGTGTGTTGCAACAGGGAGACTTGGAAAACATGCAGGGCAGCGGCCCACCAGGACCTGAGTTTGACACCTATGTCTTACAGCGTCGGGCGCAAACAGTCCTTTGTACATCAATCAATGGTAAAGCTAGCGAGTAGCTTTCTCAAAATCACACAAAATCGAATGAGGCCTTAACGAGAGTCGACGGTCATTGTTGAATGTTAATGTTTATATATTGTGTTTGTGTTGTCCATTGAAGTGCTTGTGTATGATGGTGCTGCTTTTTTAATACAAGGCAAATTTCAGATCTTGTGTCTGACAGTAAAGACAGTAAAATATATATATAGAGAGAGAGGAAATGCCCTCACTATCCCAATACCTTTGATGTTTGATGTAAGTCAAAATGCCTTTGAACACGGGTGTAATACTTGTAAGTCAAAATGCCTTTGACTTACATCAAACATCAAAGGTATTGGGATATGAGGGCATTCCACTCCCTGCCAGCCTCTTTTACTGGTTATTACAGTATGCTGTTTTGACGAAAGTGGCCTCAGCTGATGCCAGCTACATCATGATGGGCTGTTTTAATGGTTTCCTACGCTGTTTCCTCCACACACCCCAATTCCCTGCCTCCCTAATTTCCTCTTTTTCTCATTCTCTTTATGCAAATTCTCACCTTTTATTCACCTATTTGGGTACCCGTGGTTCTCTGCTCCTCCTGCCAATGTCCCTCCCTGTCACAGTAGTCTGAACAGTGTTAACAGTGGTGACTCCAGGGGATCAAGTGGCTCTCACTCTCATTCTCCTTCCTCCTCTTCTTCCTCCTCTTCACACCACCTCTTCCACCACCATCAACCTCGCCAACGGTACCACAGCTCCACGCTGTCCCAGCAGGCCCCAGCTCGACTCTCCAGCATCTCCTCCCACGACTCTGGCTTCATCTCTTCATCGCATGACCAATGCACATCCTCCAAGTCATCGTCACCAATGCCAGCAAATAGCAAGGTCAGAAGATTCTCTCTTCTAAACACTTTTAATTGCATCTGTAACATGTACAATACATGAAATTTAAGTAAAACTGTGTTGTATGACTTAGAATCTGAGTGGGGTATCCAGACGTTAATTGTCTACCGAGGGATCCAGGCGTTAATTGTCTATCTACCTATCCGTTAGAGCAATAACTTTGTGACTGTGGTAAGGTTATTATAGCTTGACTGC
This sequence comes from Hippocampus zosterae, assembly GCF_025434085.1. NCBI lineage: Eukaryota > Metazoa > Chordata > Actinopteri > Syngnathiformes > Syngnathidae > Hippocampus > Hippocampus zosterae. The sequence goes on from NC_067455.1 coordinate 14,192,724, forward strand.
ACAGGAAATTAGTGTAGGCTTCTATTGTAGCCTAGGGCAAAGCAAGTCACTCCTGTTCTGCTATTCAATAGTCCACTGCATCCTGTCCACAAACTGATTTGGAGAGCGTAAGCATCCTGAGTTAATAGGGCTGTTCACACGGCACACATTTGCTCCGGCGCTGCACCGATGTATTTTGTTGCGATATATTTTGTACCGCAGCAAATTGTGTGGAGCGGTCACACGTACAAAGCCGCTGAGCGTGACAGCATCGGCACAGCGTCGGCGCAGCCCCACTTGTGTTCACACGGCAGTTTCTGCAGCGGAGCAAAACGACAGAAAACAAACGAGCTGTCGTGTTGGTTCTTTTTAAAACGTACGTTATATACACAACTCAAGCGACTACTGGACCGGCACGTCCTTCTCCTTCTCGGTCTCCGTGCCTTCTGCTCGAGAGTGACCCCCCAAGAAAACGTAAATCAACGATGACTTCAATGACACTCAGAAAAGCAAACACTAATGCGCCAAACAGAAAATCAAGAGAGGAAATCACAAAATAAGAAATTATATGGGCGGCGGGCGGTTGTGAACAAACAACAAAGGAACAAACAACTCTGAGACAGTCCAGTCTCCTACAAAAGGAAATATGTTACCAGCCAAGTCTTGTGTCGTTATTAAACAAACACATTACGGACGTCCGACAGCACGAAAGCAATGCATTCTCGCCATACGTACTCTTCACAAGCATTTGCTCTGGAGCAAATTTAACCCAGTTGCGTTCACACGTGCAAATTTACATTGGTGCTGCTTCGCAAACGACCATTTGCTCCGGAGCAAATTTTTAAACCCCCTCCCGGAGGTGGATCAAATTTTGTCCGGTGTAAGCCTTTTTCCGGGGCTACGCCGGAGCTAATTTGCACGTGTGAACACTCTACTGGGGCAGCCCCGGCGCAGCACCGGACCAAATCTTGCCGTGTGAACAGCCCTAATATCTTTACCAAATGCGCCTCTTAAAATGTAACACACACACTGGGAGTACTCTTTTTTTTATTGTATCCCTATTCACAGGTCTCATTCTTGAAATTCAATTTAAAAAAATCACTGAGAATGTGGCTGGTCTACATTGCCTCTGTGTGGGGCTGGAATGAATGAGTTTATCGATGTTCTTTAAGACTCTTCCTTTAGCAAGCCTAACACTCCCAACATAAATGCCTTTTACTTCAGTTTAATGGACTTCCTGCTGCACCGCCTCCACAGCCTCTATGTTCACATGACTGCACAGCTGACTAACTGCTGAGAACGATGGAAAAGTTGCCTGTGCTCTCTAACATACTGCTTGTCTTGCTGACTGTCTGTCTATGCCATTCTGTCCATCTGTTTGTCTTTGCTCCTGATATCTTCTTTTGCCCCCCTTGCTGCTGCTTTGTTTGCCGTCCCAGCCTTGTGCCAGTTCCAGATCCTCTGAGGTGTCAGATTTTGAGCACCTTCACTGTGACTCGAGCAGGGACCCCCCCTCTCTAGCAGCAGATGCTGCTGCATCTTTGCATACTATTGACAAGGTGAAACACTCTTCCACTGTCTGCCATTGACTCTTACACACAGAGAAAATGACCTGCATCCCTGCCGGCATCCTGCATCCTACTAAACATCATAACTGGTTAAACCAAGTCGTCAGCGTGCCTGTTTTCCCTCATGTGACAAAAACGAATTCTGCTGAGCGAAAGGAAAGGGCGCCCTGTGTCATCTGCATTATTTCTTTCTTCATTTGATACCTCCAATATTTTTTTAGCTGTTTGTCATTATGTTGTACCATTTTACAGAGCCCACAAGGTGACATGGATTGCCCTTGAAAATCTTTTTTTAAGAGTTTTTACTAGAGGATACAATGATTGCGAAGGCACGGTTCTTTGTTCTTTCATGTCACCTTAGGGGCTCTGTCTCATTTTGAGATACACGTTGGGTGAAAAGTAACATGGCATGAAACGTTGCTATTCCAATTTTCATTCCTAGTACAACTGTATTGAAACAAATGATCCATATTGGGGATTCATGGGGAAATGAAAGTAAAGATAAGAAAAAGAAAGAAAGCTCCTGTGAAAGCCCACTCCTGAACAGTCACATGACTGACCATTGAGAACATCATAAATAAAACATTAAGAAATCCCCATTAGTGCTCTCTGTTAAAAAAAAGTTTTTGTAATTACTCAGTGATACTAAAAACGCTGTAATTTCTGATGCATAATTGTGTTTCACCCATGCTGTAGTTCTCCCAATGAATGTGCCATTTGTGTTCTTTTGATTTTATTTTATACCTTTTATCATTTCAGTAATTCATCCCATTGTTTCTGTTGTCTTGTTTTGTCACAATCCACCAACATATACACAAGCAGCTGTCCAATGGCTTTGACCACTACAGCCCAGCCAACTCCCCTACCAGTGGTGGGAGTTTGAGCTCTGGCTCCAGCACAGCCTTCCCCTTCTTCCCTCCATCCTCCTCTTCCTCCTCCTGCCCAACACGATCATGGTCACGTCCCGCTTCAGCACTCCTGCTTCCTCACAACTGCCCCATGGGCTCTCCCACGATGCCTTCCTCTCATGTGCCCAGCTGGAAGGTTTGTCTTGAAGATTTCTGGCATCTGATCAAAATCCCGTACTTGTGTTCTTGAACAAAAACATTTTTAAAAATGAGGAACTGTGCAGCGTTTATTATTGTTTTAGTGCGGCGAAAACTAAACCATTCCTCACAACACTAATTTGTGTTTCTTTCCAGGACTGGGCAAAGCCAGGGCCATACGACCAGCCCATGATCAATACATTGCGAAAGAAGAAGGACAAGGGGCCTCCAGTTATAATGGACAATAATGGAGTTGCAGGCAGGGAAAGCAGCACACCGCAAAGCCTCGCAACCGCTACTCTGGCTCCAGCTGAGATGCCTCAAAAAGTGTCACGAGAAGAAAGGAACAGGACAACACCAGCCAAGGTTACTTTTCCATATCTCGTTGTCACCCTACCTTGTTATATGTATGTACTAAGTCTCACTGCTATGTCCTCATATGTATTCATGACTCTAGGCCGGTGATCTTGAGACCCACGATGAGCTGGCCCTGGCCTTATCACGAGGCCTGGAATTGGACACCCAGAGGTCCAATCGAGACTCAATCCAATGCTCCAGTGGATACAACACTCAAACCAATACACCCTCCTGCTCTGAGGACACCATACCCTCACAAGGTAACCCAAAGCAATCGAGAAGTCACCATCATTTTTAAAGTTTAGTTTTGTCAGTGCACTAACTTCTCTGTTTCTTCTCCTCCAGTCTCAGATTTTGACTATTTTTCAATGACCGAGGAACAGGACCCTGAGCAGCAGCAGTCCGACTTTGACAAGTCCTCCACCATCCCCAGAAACAGTGACATTGGCCAGTCGTGCCGACGCATGTTTCAGACCAAGCGGCCTGCCTCCACAGCCGGCATGCCAAGCACACATGCTCCCTACCCGGTGCAGGGGGGCTACCACAATGGAGCCTGTCCCTCAACTCCCACCCACAAATATTCATCATCTGTGCCTTATTCACCTACTCCAACAGGTAGGTGCACACCACACTTATATTATCCTGTGTCCTTTTAAGTACATTGGTACTTTGACTTATGAATTTAATAAGTTCCATGACAAACCTTGTAACCCAGTTTTACAAATCAAATTTCTCTATTGAAATGAAGTTCAGTTAATACTTTGCAGCACGATAAAATGGTTTTGATGGCATGCGTCTGCTGTATTGTGTACACTATGTTCTTATCAAGGCACTTATTAAATAAACCATTCTATCATTTGTGTTTCTGTCCCTCCAGGTTGTTCAAATCAGGTGATTTTTTCTGGTTATCATAATGTCTCTGGGTCCCATTCTACTAGTCATGGTCCAGTTATTGTCACCCCAGGTGTTGCAACAATCCGCCGCACGCCTTCCTCCAAACCTTCTGCTCGCCGCTCAGGCTCAGTTGTCAGCACAGGTCCCATTCCTATTCGTACACCAGTCGTCCCCGTAAAAATACCAACAGTTCCCGACAAGTCAGGAGTCCTAAACGGGAGCAAGATTGGGGAGGAAATCGGAAAGATTCCAGATTCTCCCACATTTCCACAAGGCGACAATGGTGGAGTGCCACCCGTGGTGTCTTGGAGCGGTCAGGCGTCGAGCAATCCTCCCACTGTCCCCCTGCCCAACCAACTGGCCCAGCAGCACCCTCACAGTGAGCGAGGAGAAACTGAGACAGGAGACGAGGCAGATGGCAACATGTTGGTGGCCATCCGCAACGGAGTCAAGCTCAAGAGGACCCTCACCAATGACCGCTCAGCACCTCGGATTGCGTGATCCCAATGACATACAAAGTCAAGACCGTGTGAGAGAGAAAAGAGTTTTATTCAACAAATTTAACTATTTCTTTTTGTTGGGGTGTAAAGATGTCTTCCTACATGATTCGGGATCAGATCATCAAGGAGGTCATTTTGTCTGGTTAGTGATGCCTCTCCGAAAAAATGACACGTCATAACAAAAAGGGGACTGCAGAACCACCTTGAGTACTTAACATGATTTACCATGATGCAAACCACAATTTGACAATTGAGTCAATCGATGGTTAATTTCAGGAGTAAAAAGATGACTGTGAGCGTGTTCATATCCAAGAAGGCTACATGAACACGGGGAGACGAGGCAAGTGATGGAAAATCCAGCGGAGGGTTGTCCAAGGAATTGCGGGTTGTGGTGGTCGTCGTTGACCTGTGTTGAGGTCACTGTGACCTTAAAAGACCTTCAAGCTTCTGCACAAGGAGTTGCTGTGGGCAAAGCCTTCCTCCGTCCGCTGTAGTCATCCACAGCGCCACTGTGGACACACGTCCGAGGTAGCCAAGTTTCACAGCAAAGCAAACATCACTGCTTGATGTTCTGATCTACATAAAAATGTGGAGTGCAGCAATACACGGTTGCTCCTTTTCCGTTTGGATCCACGAGTATTCCATTTACCTGCCTAAATTCTTGATTTACGTCCACGTTGCCAGAAACATGCTTTTGCTGCTTTTCACACTTAAACCTCCATGCTACGACACAGAGCCTGACACTTTCAGTGTCATCCCTTTCAACAAGAATGTGTCGCAGCACAGTTGTCTTTAACATTATATAGCAAGTTGTGTACATGCATAGACCTTTTTTTTTTAAATAGCATTTATTAGCAGTCACAGGCACTGCCTCATACTGCAGAGTTATTCACACATAGAACTTATTAATCAACGTTATGTGGAAAGAAGGGATACGTTTAACACTTCAATGTTTTTATGGAAGTTTGTACTAGTTGAGAACACTTATGAGAAACTGTTTCTTTCAAAACAATCTATCATTTAATCTATTATCTCTGGACAAGTTCAAACTTTGGTGTCGTGTCGTGTGAATGGTGTTATGGAAACACATCCACTGCAAAATTGTATTATTAAAGAAATGCTGTAGTTTAATTTTTACAGGACAATAAGATGCTGTAGCAACATGAGACTTAGCATCATACTTTGTGTATTTGCATATCTGTTAAAGCACTGTGCGATCGTGGTGACTGCATATAAGCCTTGTAAACATTATTTACTTGTACAAGCGTTATTTATTTATTTTCTAAATTTTTGGGCAACTCACCCTCAGTTTATAACATCATAACAATGGTATTGACACCATGTTATCTGATTTTCTGTTATTTTAGTTTCTTTAGGTTGTTTCTGGCTTTAGTGCCATAAACCTGTGGTCTATTATTTCACCTATGTTTACCGTATAACCTGTATTTTGTCAGATCTCACTGGTGAGAAAACTAAAACAAACAAACAAAAAACACTATGTTGATTTAGCTGCCCTGACAGTCTCTGCACAAGCACGTCCATATTGACTTGATCAGTATTATTGATGACGTGGAGAGACAGTCATTGCAGTTTTCCCCAAAGTGTTTAAACTAAAATAATTTATTTGTGTTCAGATCTCAGATGTTTTAACCAAACACTCTCATTTCAGCCATCCGCTTGTACATAATGTGTATTATCCACCTTGGGATATTCATATTTAAATGACTAGTACAACAGTTATTATATATTATATCGGAGTTCCTTATTGTCTGTATGTAGAGACTGAGATGTTTATACTCTATATTCTGAGTAGGCGAAAATCAACTTGTTTTAGTTGTTCAGGTTTGTAAATTCACACGCACACACTTATCTACACAGTTCCACGGTTAGTTTGTTCCAAAAAGTACGATATTTTGTGTAATGACCATGTCAGCGATATAATAAAAAAGACAAATGTGACTCATTGTACTTCAATAATAAGATCTTTCTTTTACCTCCTCTGAAATATTTCCTTCCTCCCAAATTAAGCAAATCATTGTTGACGGCCAAAATATCCGCATTTGAATATTGCTGTTTCACATGACAAAGACATGTTGAGTGATGTGATGTGGGAACATGATTCAACGGTGTGAATGGGATTACGAATGGTTTTCTACGGGTGCCTTTACTGTCCAAAGTAGGCCCAACTACCCATCGAATAATTTGTGTAAAATTTGGATGAACAGTGACCCGCATGCAAAATCATGGCCACAAGGGGTCAATGTTGCCTGTGCAATTCACTACAGTTTGTATATTTTATATACAAACTGTATATATTTCATCTACAAATTGTATATATATTTATATATAAACTGTTTTATATAGTGATATATACTGTTTTATATACATATACTGTATAACAATGCATGCTATTTCACGTGCCCCGAAACCACTCATTTGATCAATAATCGCGAATAAAACACTCAAGCAGAAGGCTTCAGATACATTTGAGGACGATTTATAAGGACACCGCTTAACTAATAAAAGGAATGTTTCCCTGTGCTGGAAAAAAATTCCATTGCATAGCTTTCACACAATCATTTTTACATGAGGTGTGGAATTCTGCCTAGTTGGACGACTGCGTGAACGCATCACGTGCGTAAAAGGCAGGAATGTGATCACGCCCAAACATATAACGCTGATAATACCTTAAAATTAACATTCTCACATTCCAACAGAGCTGAGTTGGTGATTCCTGCGCGCGCGCTTACAAATTAGCTGATCATTAAAAAGTAACAATATATCTTTGAATTTTATCAGATGATCTTTTCTATGAGTTTGATATATGATTATCTAGTATTCTTCAAAGTTAATGTCGATTTCGACTCCCCCAAACACTCCAGTGTAGTAAATCCGAAGTCTTCCTGAACGTGCCTACGTTTCTTGACGTCACGGCTACGCGCTGAAGAAAGCTGCTCTTTCATTGGTCATTTGTGTAGATGCGTCCAGCCGCTCCAGTCTTCTCCCGACTCCCATCCGCCTCATAGCGTCCTGTCAACCGAAGGTTACAACAACTGGCTTGACGCCTGCTAACATAGTCATTGGTGCGCATATTTCAATAAAAAATTGTTTGCATTTAAGTTTTTTTTCTCGCTCCCGTCTCCAGTTACCGCGCGGTGAGTGGAAAGAAGAGACATATGCGTCGAGATAGTCGCTGCTGTTTTTTTTCCGTTGTATTCCGGAGCGAGTTGGACGGGACAGCCAAGGCTCGACTGACTGAGGTGAGACAAGTTGCACTATCATTTGAACCATTATCGCCTCATTATTGAGCCTTGTCAGTCCCGGTGGGCCCGTAGAACACACGAATGCGTTATTGTTACAGCCACGCCTGCTTTCAGCCATCAAATGACCCAAATTGTGCTTTTCATGTGACCGCTTCTGAACTGAGAGTTGTACATGTAGTAACCTACTAACGGGGCTTGTTCCATGACCCGACAGTTTCCCGAGTAATACCCACTGCCACGGTCGTCCACTCCCCCGAGATGCTGCCCCGCCTGCGGGGTGTCCTGCGGCCCGTCCTCTCCCTGAGAGCCGGTAGGGGGCCGTTCGAAGCCGGACTCTTGAACCACCAAGCGGAAGCCTCGGTGTCTCTCCCGGGTGAGCCGGCCCCAATGCTTCCGATGTCCGCGCTGGTTCTGCGGCGTCACCTTGGCACACACCCGCTGAAAGAGCCGGTAGAGCCCCTCAATTCTCCCCGCGGGGCCAAGGAGTTTATTTATAGCCTTCATCCTTCTGAGCGCACTTGCTTGCTGCGGGAACTGCACAGGTTCGAGTCCATTGCCATAGCTCAAGGTGGGTGATTTCCTACGACAGTATGTCTTTTGGAGTGTAAATCACCCTTTTCTGGACAATGCAGCTGTGATTGGCAAAACTGTGGAAGCATGTACAGTAATCGATACCCTTACCTGTTTCTGTTTGAAAGTGCTCTATAAATACAGTTGACTTGACTTACCTCCATATCCAGCTTAAGGTCCATGTAGTAGTACGTTCTCTGTCCTCACAAGTAAACACAAACATACTCGTTGGACAACTATATGTTACCGTGAGACAAGTTGAGTACTGCGTGCTACCAGTGAGAATAAAATTCTATTTATTAACATTTGGTGCTTCACTGGTAGTTCTAGTATGTCAACTGTTGCACAGTTTAGTCTCACGAGTAACATATTGGAACCAAAAGGCTACTAAGATTAAGATATCCTTTATTTGTCCCACACTGGGGAAATCTAGTGCATGACACATGCCTGTTAGTGGACCTAGTAGTGTTACCAGTTTAACAGCGTATTTCACGGAAAAGGTTTAATTGTGTACTTGTAGGCAGCATGGTGGAATACTGGTTAGCGCGTTCGCCTCACAGTGCAGAGGTCATGGGTTAGACTTCGGCTCTGGCCTTTCTGTGTGGAGTTTGCATGTTCTCCCTGTGTCTTCATGGGTTTTCTCTGGATTTTCCAGTTTCCTCCCAGATTTCAAAAACATGCAAGGTAGGTTAATGGAGCACTCTAAATTGTCCATAGGTGTGAGTGTGAGCGTGGATGGTTGTTTGTCTCTGTGTGCCCTGCGATTGGCTGGCAACTAGTTCAGGGTGTCCCACGCCTACTGCCCAAAGACAGCTGTGATAGGCTATAGCACCCCACGCGACCCTTGTGAGGATAAGCGGATCGGAAAATGGATGGATGGATAGATGTATACTTGTAGGCCAAAAGTGGCAGTAGAAGTGGAAAAACCGTTACTACTAAAACAGTTGTTTAATAGTGCGTATTAGTCATTCTACCAGTGCGTTGAATTGCCTTGCAGAGACAAGATGATGGAATATGGAAAATCAATCAGAGCCTTTGTACAAACATAGCTAATACAACCATCTGGAATGTCCTGGAGCAAGAAAACACAGTTGAAAGAAAAGAAATGCCTAATTTTTCCTTGATCTCCTCATGTGGCATGAATTTATTGCCATCGCTGATGTTTGATCGTTGGGAGTTTATTTATGCCAGAAGAATTTGGTCTTCAATATGACACTCTGAGTTAGTTCCAACAAATTAAGGTGACTGGCAGGCATTTTAAAAGCCTGGTTTGAATCGATTTATTGCAGTAGTTGTTTGTTATTTTATCTCATGCATGTACTGTAGCTGGACTGATTGACTAATTCATCGCAGTCACAAGCTTCATTTCCAGGTAGCATTCTGCTACAATTAACTCCCCAGACACTTCATTAGGTACACCAACACAATCGACTGGTCATCTGATACAATAGCTGTATGTAAATCAGCATTAATACCTAACATTATTGTATTTGCAGACTCTCACTATTGTTATTACATTTGCAGATCTCATTTGCAAACAACGGGTTCCAAAAATGTCAGCCATTGACTGGGATCAATTGATCATCTTTAACTTTCGACCTCTAAAATCATCAATCGTCATTTGTGACGCATTTTTTGTCCGATAGGACATTTGGTCATCTGGTTCAAATTCTGTCATTGATATGTGAGGAAGCCAATGTTGTCTTCAGAGAATCTAATCTACTCTGGAACCCCTGAACTCAACCTCTAATGTGTTTAGATCTGGAAGCAATTTTTATCATCAGAACTAGAAATATCGACATTAAGTTCCGGGTTAAGCTGTTGCCACCATCAAACTTTTTTTCACTGCACATTTTCTAAAGTTGCTGATCTTAACTGTCTTCCAAGTATATAAATAAGGGCAGCCATTGTCAGGGCTTGTTTGGCGAGTCTCGTTACATCATGACCAAAGGAAGCTTATGTACATTGTGTTCCTTCTTTTTACATTAGTACTTTTATTACAATTATTATCATTATCCATTTTGGTGACAATGGTTGCCATTACATATTATTTCAATATGTGTAGCATTGCTTGTGGTTATTTTCTCATTACAAGTGGAAATGCGTAACTTTATGTATTTTTTGGTGCACAAAATGCTAATGCTGAAAATCTTGGTCTGGGCCAAGAGAGAATATTAATTGATCATTATAATAGATCAATGAGTCAGGTAAGGAGAGCTGTGCCATAGACGCTCAGCGTTGGGAATCCTCACGTGGTTGTTTTGCTTGCTTTGAGAGCAAAGAGCCTTGAGAAAGACTTTTGTCATTTTCTTCAATAGCTTTGTGCTTCAACTCTGGCACTGCACACTCAGCGACAAACTTCAGACATTGGCTTTAAAACGGGGAGTCATAATTCAAGTATTCAAGTATAAATGTCAAACAAGCTCTAATATCCAGCGAGGCCAAAACAATCCTTATTTGGTTCAATTCAAGCGCCGCTTGTATTATGACACTTAATATGCTTGAAGTATACAGTACTGAGAACAAATGCAACATATGAACATTTTGTGAAGACTTTGTAGAATCCTCCTCTTAAATGAACCGCGGTAAAAACGTCCTCGGCACGTAATAATAACAAACAAGCATCCTTTTGCTGCATAAATATTGACCCCAATTTATAACTCCCATGAGCTCAACAATTAAAAATAACTCTTTAATGTGCAAATTCCTCCCCGGTTCTTGGAGGAAAAGTATCCTCACCCGCACACACCCGATGAAATGTTTGGAAAAAAAATGATAGCTGAATGTGTTGCTCTCAAGAGTCACCAGAAAATTGTTGCAATTCAGTATCTTCATCTGATTTGTAACAATAAATAAAATGAAACACGTTGAGTCAAAGAAATAAAGGAAGTGGCTCCAGTACTCTACCTACAGTTTAATTTAGTCACGGTGTCATTAAACTGTCTTTAAAGCTGTAATTTCACACGACAATTATCACATTTCTTCAACTACTGGAAACCAGGGGGACAATTCCGCTCATGCTTTGTTTTATTGATCATTGAATGCAATGTCGGCCAGTTTGTGACACTGATTGTTGTTAGGACCTCCAAAGTGGAACACAATCTGTTCCGAGTCACTGGTTGACTTTCACGCTGTTCTAATTTTAAAACATATTTTACATAGGAGCTGTTTTTAATCCAATTGCCATAATTCGTTCCTAGAACACACTTTCAGCCTCTTTAACCTGTAACTGTAACCTGTAACCATATTCTTGCTCCTATAGAGACTCAAGAACTGAAAGACAACATTAAGCTATATCAAGTCAAACTAAATAAAACTACTTACCCTTCAAAGAGACATGACTGACCATGCAATCGAGTTGTTGAATTTACAACTTAAAATATACATTTTGAGTTAGCAGCTCAGCTTTTCATTTTTTGTGCTTCTACGTCACATTTTTATTCATTTATCATGAATCCAGACGAATCAACGTTTCTTTTTCGGTTTGCTTCTATTATCGTAAGATCCTAGAGTGTAGCCGCTCACTTATTGTTTTCTTATTGGAATTCATTCTTATGCTGACATGAAACAAGAATGATTCTTGTCGAATGATTTTGATGTTATTTCATGCAAGACAGGTCCAAACACGATTACTTTCTTCTCGTCCCACATGCAACAACAGTTAACGCAGATTTAGCTGAAATTGAATGTGCGTTAGGCAAATTGAAATTAACTCTACCGAGTGTAGGATCGAGGCCACTTTTGGGAACAAACGTAAATGATTAGCGTGCATGTCCTCCAACTAGCTGGATTTAAATGCTAATGGCCACATATGGCTTTTCGTTTATTGAAAAATTGGAACAGACGGACCACTTTATAAATCGAATTACATGGGCAACACAGACACTCAAGTAATATGATTATCCCGAAAGTCATAATGCTTTTTGTCTTCTGTCATGTAGACCAGGGGTGCCCTTTAGGTAGATCCTGATCTACCGGTAGATCTAAGACAGGTCCCAAGTAGATCCGAGGAGTGTTGAGAAGAAAAAAAACAAACAACCATTAGTGTGTCTTTGTACATGTTAGTAATATATTTTTTGTGTTAATATACATCACGTCACTTCCGGAGTGAACGCTGGCGAATTTTGGACGCCGCTACTCCCCGTGATTTTTTTTTTTTTTTTAATTTTTAAGTCCATTTCATGTCATTTTTTTATCTTTTATAGCCGACATATTTTATGTCGACCTGCTTTTATGGTCACCGAGTGAACAATGATCAATCCACACTCGATCGGCCGAACTGTCATTACCTGTCATCGAGTATTGAGTTGTCGTTGAGTTGCGGCTAGCGGCTAGCTTACCCACTAACTGTTGCTGCTTCCCGACTTCATTACTCCGGTCCGGCTATGTCAATCAGCTGTGAGTGGCTTGCTTTCTGCTGGTTCGCTCTGTGTGTTTTCCACCACTCATTGGAAGCGCTTCACCAATATGCAGCCACTGAGCTCAAACTCAACTTTAATCAACACGGTCCACCACCGCCTGCTCTGCTCCAACACCCGGACATCCTTTACGTGCCCCGGCGAAGGTGCACTCACCGGGGCTCACGCCGAAACTATCAATACGACAACTCCAGCTCCATCAGGTCGTTCTGGTCCACCGCTCGCCGCCCACGGAAGAACACCGGACGCCGTGCGGATGCCTCTGTGTTGACACGCGTCCCGAGGTCGGATAGCATCGCGGTCGCTCGCAGCTGCACTCCTGTCAACGTTGGCCTACTGAACATCCGCTCCCTTACGAGCAAGGGCCAGTTCGTCCACGACCTCCTGACAGACCGTGAGTTTGACATTCTGTGTCTGACTGAGACCTGGCAGCAGCCAGATGATTATGGTACTCTTAATGAAGCTACTCCACCGGGCTTTGTTTATCACGCTGTGCCGCGCACGACTGGGAGGGGAGGCGGCCTCGCGATGATTCTGCGCGAGGATTGGAAATTTGCACCTGTAAATGTGCCAGCTTTTTTATCTTTTGAAGCGACTGTTATACAGCTCTCTGGATCAACTCCCACACTGATTGCCACTATTTACCGTCCACCAAAACCAAACAAGAATTTTATCACTGACATTACTACACTCCTCACTCATCTGTATACACTATCACCAAATGTGATTCTCTTAGGAGATTTTAATGTACACATGGACAATATCAATAACTCACTTACCAAAGACTTTACCTCCTGTCTGGACAGTTTTGGTTTTCAACAGTATGTCAACTTTCCCACACACAGTAAAGGACATATTCTGGACTTGATCTGCTGTATTGGATTATCACCAACAAACTGTAAAACCGATCTCCTCCCATACACAGATCATCTATTGCTTTCATTCAATGTTAACCTGTCATTTTTCAAATCCAACCCACAACGCATTATACATTTCCGTAAAATCAAGGACATTAACCCGGACAATTTAGAATCCCTTATCAACAACCTCCCCAGTACTGATTGTCTTTCTACAACAGATGAGTTTTTGACACACTACAATACAAATCTCCATAACATTCTCAATATCCTGGCCCCACTCAAAACCCGAACTGTCTCCTTCAACCAAACAGCACCCTGGTTTACCCCTACCCTCAGACAACTTAAATCAAAAGGCCGTCAACTTGAAAGATTATATAGAAAAACTGGACTCGCCATTCATAAAGAAATGTACACTACCCACTTTCTCCATTACAAGGACTCAATATCCAAAGCCAAATCAATCTTCTACTCTGGATTAATCAGTTCCAATGAAGGCAACCCCAGATCACTCTTTTCACTCATTTCTAAACTCACTAAACCTGCTGACACTCTTCCCTCACATCTCTATTCCACTGATTTTTGTAATACTCTGGCCTCATTTTTTACATCCAAAATCCAACTTATCCACCAGCAACTCACCCCTTCAGCTGCTCCTAACCCTCCTTCTCCATTCTCCCCGGTTCCTACCCACCTATTCTCTGCATTCACATCCCCATCTGTCCACCAAATCTCCATCTTAATCCAGAAGTCCAAATCCTCTACTTGTCAGCTTGACCCTCTCCCTACTGTTTTAGTCAAAGCTTCTATCCCGGCCCTCTCCCCTCTCATCACTAACATTATTCAAACTTCCCTCTCTACTGGCATTGTACCATCTCATCTCAAAACTGCTGCTGTCACTCCCATACTGAAGAAACCTGGCTCTGATCCCTGCGACTTGAACAACTTTCGTCCCATATCAAACCTTCCGTTCATCTCCAAACTTCTAGAGAAAACAGTAGCTGCTCAACTTCACACCCATCTTTCCTCCAATAAGCTATACGAACAATTTCAATCTGGCTTCCGTCCCCTCCATAGTACTGAAACTGCCCTCCTCAAAATATGCAATGACCTTCTTCTCTCTGCTGACTCCGGTTCACTCGCCATCCTCCTCCTGCTTGACCTCAGTGCAGCCTTTGACACCATCTCTCACTCCATCCTCCTCGACAGACTCTCCTCCATTGGCATCACCAGCATCCCCCTCTCCTGGTTCCGCTCCTATCTTTCTGACCGCACCCAGTTTATCCAGCTCAAACGTTTTAGATCTCACCCCTTTCCCCTCACTTCAGGTGTTCCTCAGGGTTCTGTCCTTGGCCCATTGCTATTTCTAATCTATCTTCTTCCCGTGGGTAATATCTTCAGGAAACATCACATTCATTTTCATTGCTATGCGGATGACACCCAGCTCTACATCTCTACAAAACCTAATACCATACTTCCACCATCCTCCCTAACCAACTGCCTGCAGGAATTAAAATCTTGGTTCACCTCAAATTTCCTCAAACTGAATAGCAATAAAACTGAATTCCTCCTTATTGGCACTAAATCCAATCTAAACAAAATAAACAATTTCTCCATTACCTTCGAAAGCTCTTCCATCTCCCCCTCCCCTCAGGTCAAGAGTCTGGGTGTCATCCTTGATAGCACCCTCTCCTTCACCTCACATATCAACCACATCACTCGTTCTGCATATTATCATCTTCGAAACATCCACCGGCTACGCTCTTCTCTCACTCCTCAGTCCACTGCTATACTTGTACACACCCTCGTCACCTCGCGACTCGATTACTGTAATTCCCTTCTGTTTGGTCTCCCTCAAAAAACCCTCCATAAGCTTCAGCTGGTCCAAAATTCAGCCGCCCGCATTATCACACTCACGCCATACATACACCATATTACACCTGTCCTCCAACATCTCCACTGGCTTCCCATTTTACACCGCATTCAATATAAAATCCTGCTACTCACATTCAAATCCATTCATGACCTAGCCCCTCCATACCTATCTGACCTCATCCATATTCCTACGCCTGTCCGCTCTCTTCGTTCCTCCTCCTCTGTCCTCCTCTCTGTCCCCCCTGCTCGCCTCGTCACCATGGGAAATAGAGCCTTCAGTCGCTCTGCTCCCCAGCTATGGAACTCACTCCCCGCTGACCTTCGTAATACAGCCTCATTAACACATTTCAAATCCCGCCTCAAAACACATCTGTTTCGACAAGCCTATTCACTCAGACCATAAAGCCATTGTTTTATTTATTTATTTTGTTGTATTTTTTCTTATCTTATTTGATGTAGTTTTTTAACATTGTACTCGTGATCTTAACTGCTTGTTGTAAGGTGTCCTTGAGTTTCTAGAAAGGCGCCCACAAATAAAATGTATTATTATTATTATTATTATTATTATACACTGCACCCTAATCATCTTATCAGTCTCATTTTCACTATTTTTAAAAAAAATAAAATAAAGCACGTAAATCTTAAATTTACGGTAGCGCGTGATTACCTCACCGGAAGTTGTTAGCGCTCAGCACTTTGCAATTGCAGCTTGTGATCAGAGCTGTTGCGCTCCATCTTTTATCGTGATGATTCTCATTCAGAGTTTGCGTCTTGTACAATTCACAGAGGGCACGAGCAAAGAATAGGAATCTAGGAGGGCCCAGGGAAGCACTTTAAAACGGTACGTGTGAGCTACGATAGTTAACAGGCTGCAAAAGTGTGTGGCATGCCTCTGTTTCAGGCTGTTTCTCATCATGGTGTGTGTGTGTGTGTGTGTGTGTGTGTGTGTGTTTGTGCGCGCGCGCGCGCGCCCGCGTGTGTTTGTGCGCGCGCGCGCGCCCGCGTGTGTTTGTGCGCGCGCGCGCCCGCGTGTGTTTGTGCGCGCGCCGTTAAGGGTAGATCCCGGGAGGTTAGTTGATCGAAAAGTAGATCTTCGAGCCAAAAAGTTTGGGCACCCCTGATGTAGACAGTTATGATTCATTTTGAGTGACCAATCAGCAACCTGTTTATGTTTCTGTCTTTATAATCATTTAGCCTTGCACTAACCATTGCTCTTATGTTATGGATGTATTTTGTTGATTATTCTATCAGTTTGCCCCCCCCCCCCCCAGGCACCTTTGATGCTTTTAAAAAATTAACTACAGCTCCACTACACATTATTATTCAGAGGCTGATTTGTATGTCGTACAAATGAATCAAAATGTAGACAGCGCACTGGTCAAACGGCAACCTGGTGTGACCCAAACCACTTTGAAAATACCCTCTCGTACACAGGGAAACATTGACAGAAATACTTCAGAACAGATGAGTTATGTCAAGGGGTTCTCTATTCATGCTCAGTGTAAATCTGGCATGTAATGCAGTCTAGCTGTGCGAAGGGGTTGGCTACATCAAGTTTGGGGTTGTTTACAGATGCACGCAGCTTGGCGCAGTTGTACTGACTTGCTTCGCAACCAATCAAAGCGCCGCTTGTCTTTCATTTCAAAATCGTGTGCACAATCCTTGACATGGCAGAATCAGAAACTCATTTGCTGGAGTCCTTGCAAGAATTTGAAGCGCGCAAAGTATAAAGAACCCCGCCTCTTTTCGCCCTTACGGTGATCTATGACGAATGTGCCAGCAAGTCCAGAGGGGAGATAGGCCAATAACAATCGGTCATTAATGCTGACAGTAACAATGGTTGAAATAAGCGGGCGTCACCATCATGACGTCAAGTGTGACATGTCTTGTGCCTTTAAAAGACACCTTCCATGCCACTCCAATAGGATAACATTGAAGTTTGAATGAATCTTTGATCAAAGAGTACAAATATAATATGTTATATTTAGTTGATTTTTTTTTGCAGCTCTTAGCTTTGTTGAGTGTCATTTATTTGCTTGGGAAGATATGAATATAACGACTCATTATCGATAAGTGCTCCACTGTTGTTAAGAACTCGGATAAACCGAGTTATGGAGGGGGATCCAAAAAATGTAGACAAAAACAAGGTCTCCGATGTAAAGACAATTTAATGTCTTAATCGAACCGAAAATAAGCGAGAACATAAAGCGCTGGTCCACAATGAGGACCAGGATGTAAATCAAAAACGACTAACAAAAGGTGCTTGCACAAAAGAGCAAGAAAGGAAAGTAAAGCCCACAAACTACGAACGAAAAACAATGTAACACTTTGTACACGCATGAAAAGCCTGATCATCAAAATAAAATAGTACTTACACAAAAACTTGGTACCGAGACTATCCGCGAAAACACGACGAGGTCAAAAGCAACTAAGTCAATGAGCAATGAGGAAAGCAATGCCAAAAACAATACTCCCACAACAGGTGTAGAACATTGGAGTCCTTAAATAGTGTCTCTATTGATTAACGATTGCCAGCAGGTGTGCTAGGAAGACCGCTCATGCCACCTGCTGGCCAGACCGAAAACCCGAAACGTGACAGTACCCCCCTCCCCCCCTCAACGGACGCCTCCTGGCGGACCACCCGGCTTTGACGGGTGCGCTGCGTGGAAAGCCCGGAGCAGGGACGGGTCTAAGATCCAGGAGCCGGGGATCCACTGCCGATCCTCCGGGCCATAGCCTTCCCAGTCAACCAAATACTGAAAACCCCTACCCCTGCGCCGAGAGTCCAAGATTTCACGCACGGTGTACACTGGTTCACCGTCGACGATTTGTGGAGGAGGCGGCGACGTGGGCGGAGGAGCCAGGGGACTGGTGGCCACCGGCTTCAACAGGGAAACATGGAACACGGGGTGGACCTTCATGGTGGGCGGCAGTCGGAGCTTGACGGAGACGGGGCTGAGGACCGATTCCACCTCGAACGGTCCAGTGAAGCGAGGCCCCAACTTGCGAGATGTACCGGCGAGTCGCAGATCCTTAGTCGCCAGCCACACCTTCTGTCCCACCTGATAGCTTGGTGCTGGGCGTCGGCGACGGGCAGCGATCTGCCGGTTCCGCTGAGCCGTGCGTGACAGTGCTGCTCTGGTCTCCTTCCATACGCGATGGGCCTCTCGTAGATGCTGCTGTATGGATGGGAGTTCCACCTGACCCTCCTGGGAAGGAAACAGAGGAGGTTGGTAACCATACGCCGCCATGAAAGGAGACCGACCGGTAGCTGATGAGACGATGGTGTTGTGGGCGTACTCCACCCAAGGCAGGTGAGCCGACCACGAGGAGGGGCGATGGAGGCAAACGCAGCGCAGGGCTGCCTCCAAGTCCTGGTTCATGCGCTCCGTTTGTCCATTGGACTGTGGGTGGTACCTGGAAGACAGACTCGCCGTGGCCCCCTTGGCCTGACAGAAACGTCTCCATACCCTGGAGACGAATTGAGGCCCCCGATCCGACACAATGTCCACAGGAATTCCATGAAGACGGAAGACGTGTCTCACGAGAAGGTCGGCGGTTTCCTGGGCAGAGGGCAGCTTGGACAACGCAACAAAATGGGCAGATTTAGAGAAGCGGTCACCTATGGTGAGTATGACTGATTTTCCCCGGGAAGGAGGAAGGCCGGTAACAAAATCCAGGGAAATGTGGGACCATGGTCGAGACGGAGCAGGCACCGGTTGCAGCAACCCAGCCGGGAGTTGGTGGGACGCCTTACTGCATGCGCAGGTGGAACAGGCCTAGATATAGTCCTGTGTATCCTTGCGTAGCTCCGGCCACCAAAACCGCTGCGACACGAGGTCCAAGGTCCGGTTCACCCCTGGATGGCATGCCACCTTAGAAGTGTGCCCCCACTGTAACACCTCTGCGCGCAGAGGTGGGGGTACAAACAGTCTCCCGGCCGGACAACCAGCCGGGACTTGAACTCCGTTCTGGGCCTCCTTGACCCTACGTTCGACGGCCCACCTCAGTGCCCCCACAATACAATGGTCCGGAACAATGCTTTGGGGTTCGTTGTCCCTCTCCGCAGGGTCATGGATGCGGGAGAGTGCATCCGGTCTAATGTTCTTTGAGCCCGGGCAGTAGGTGAGCGTGAAGTTGAAGTGAGTGAGGAGAAGCGCCCACCGTGCTTGGCGGGAGTTTAGTCTCTTGGCTGACCGGATGTAGGCAAGGTTCTTGTGATCAGTGTACACCGTGAATAGCTCTTCAGTGCCTTCGAGCCAATGTCGCCATTCTTGCAATGCCAAAACGACGGCTAGCAATTCACGGTTCCCCACGTCGTAGTTGGCTTCTGCTGGGCTGAGGCGACGAGAGAAAAAGGCGCAGGGGTGAAGTCTTTGGTTGACTGGGGATCGCTGCGATAAGACGGCCCCCACGCCGGACTCCGACGCGTCCACCTCTACGACGAACGGATAAGAGTGGTTAGGGTGCTGTAATACTGGAGGGTTCGTGAAGGCTTTCTTTAATTCGGCGAACGCGTGGTCAGCATCAGTGTCCCACCTAAAGGGGATCTTGACAGAGGTTAACCGGGTCAAAGGCAGGGCTTTCTGGCTGTAGTTGCGAATGAAGCAACGTTAAAAATTAGCGAAACCCAGGAAACGTTGCAACTGCTTTCTATTGGTGGGCGTGGGCCAGTCTACTACGGCCTTAACTTTGGCTTCGTCAGCTCTCAGCTGACCCTTCTCGATAATAAAACCCAGAAATGAGATGGACTCGACGTGAAACTCGCACTTTTCTGCTTTTACGAATAACCGGTTTTCTAGTAGACGCTGCAAAACCAGCCTGACATGGTGTTGATGTTCTGCAAGAGTCCGAGAAAAAATTAAGATGTCATCTAAATAAACAAAACAAAACGGGTTCAGAAAATCTCTTAATACGTCGTTAATGAGACACTGAAATACCGCGGGCGCGTTGGTTAGCCCAAATGGCATTACCAGGTATTCGAAGTTCCCTAATGGGGTCTTAAATGCTGTTTTCCATTCGTCCCCCTCACGAATACGGACCAGATGGTAAGCGCTTCGTAAATCGAGTTTGGAGAATATAGTGGCGGATTAGAGGGGGGCGAACGCCGAATCTAATAACGGAACTGGGTATTTGTTCTTGATGGTGATTTCGTTCAGGCCCCGATAATCGACACACGGGCGTAACGTCTTGTCTTTCTTCTCGATAAAGAAGAATCCGGCCCCCAATGGGGATTTAGACGGCTGAATGAGGCCAGCCGAGAGTGAGCTATCGATATATTCTCTCAGCGCCTCTTGTTCCGGCTGAGACCCGATATAAACGGGAATTCGGGAGTGGGGCGTTCTCTATCAGGTCGAAGGAGCAGTCGTACGGCCGGTGAGGCGGCAAGGACTGGGCACGGTCTTTACTAAACACTTGGTGCAGGTCATGGTAAATACGCGGAACCTTATCCAAACAAATAACTTCTGGTGGCTCGTTACGGGTCGGCCCTCACTTTTCTGCCGCCGAGCACAAACGGTGAGTATAGCAAAATGCGCTCCAACTCTCGATTGCCGGACGTTCCCAGGAAATGACAGGGTTATGTTCGCGCAGCCACGGCAACCTCAACACTAACGGTACGGATCGAGACCGCATGAGATAGAATCTACAGTATTCGATGTGATTGCCCGATAATTTTAGTTTCACCGGCGCGGTGATTTCTTTCACTTCCACCAGGAGTCGCCCGTCAAGATCGTGAACCCGCTTTGTCTCTCTTAGAACCTCAACATGGCAACCCAGTTCCTTAGCTAAGCTGGGGTCTACAAAACAATTGTCCGCCCCAGAGTCCACCAAGGCCCGAACAGAAATGACCCGTAACGGACCATAAAGAGTTCCGTCCAACTCGAGTCTTGGTGGATGTCCCGGATGGACCTCCTCCCGTTTCGACTCACGTGACGCAGTATCGGGCACAAACTCAGTTTTCGGGGCGCCCGGAAAGGCGGGCCGGTGTCAAGGAACAGTTGGAAACCCGGTGTCCAGGTTGGCCTCAGTAGAAGCAGGCCCGATCCCGAATCCGACGCTCTCTCTCCGCTGGTCCCAGGCGTCCGCCTCCCAGCTGCATGGGCTCCTCCTCAGCGTCGGCTGGATCGGAACACGAATGACGCTCGGGTCCGGGTGGTCGCCAGGACTCGTGCTCAGCCGGCCGATGAGCCGTACGTCGGGGTGGAACACGGGTAGTTCCTCGCTCTTCCATACGTTCCCTCTCACGCTCCCGCATGCGGTTGTCCACAATGAGGGCCAAATCGATGAGCTCCTCCAAGTTGTTGCTATTGTCGCGGGTTGCCAGTTCGTCCTTTAACGCAGCACTTAACCCGCGGCGAAACAAACCACACAGGGCGTGGTCCCCGTAACCGCTACGGGCGGCCAAAATGCGAAATGAGATGGAGTATTCGGCCACGGATTGTCGACCTTGCCGAATAGCTAATAGCTGACCTTCGGCCTCCCTTCCCATAACCGGATGTTGAAATACGCGACGGAACTCGGCGACAAACTCTGGGTAAGAAGACCGAAGCCCGGGTTGAGCATTGCTTATCTCTACTGCCCAAGACGCCGCCTGACCAGTCAACAGGCTCATAATGAACGCCACCTTCGTGCTATCTTTCTCGTACGTAGCTGGTTGTTGGTCGAATATCAGAGAGCACTGGTGTAAGAATTGCTTGCAGGGTGCCTGCTCTCCCCCGTAACGAGGGGGGTGGGGGAGATTGGGCTCTCGCCCCACGATCGGGGAAGAGGGTGTCCCGGATGAAGCCGCCGGGACCCTTGGGGGTGGCGTTTCTCGAGTGGTCGCGTGTTCCCCTTGTGAACACAATATTTCCAGCCGCTGGGCTAAGACGGCGACTGCCTCCCGGAGCTCCGTGAGCTCCTGTCTTTTCTGGCCCACTAATTGCCCCTGGCTGGTCAAGGCGGTCATGATCTTTTTAATGTCTCCAGGATCCATCTGGTGGGACTATTCTGTTAAGAACTTGGATAAACCGAGTTAGGGAGAGGGATCCAAAAAACGTAGACAAAAACAAGGTCTCCGATGTAAAGACAATTTAATGTCTTAATCGAACCGAAAATAAGCGAGAACATAAAGCGCTGGTCCACAATGAGGACCAGGAGGTAAATCAAAAACGACTAACAAAAGGTGCTTGCACAAAAGAGCAAGAAAGGAAAGTAAATCCCACAAACTACGAACGAAAAACAATGTAACACTTTGTACACGCATGAAAAGCCAGATCATCAAAATAAAATGGTACTTACACAAAAACTTGGTACCGAGACTATCCGCGAAAACACGACGAGGTCAAAAGCCACTAAGTCAATGAGCAATGAGGAAAGCAATGCCAAAAACAATACTCCCACAACAGGTGTAGAACATTGGAGTCCTTAAATAGTGTCTCTATTGATTAACGATTGCCAGCAGGTGTGCTAGGAAGACCGCTCATGCCACCTGCTGGCCAGACCGAAAAACCGAAACGTGACAACTGTTGGTCCCATCCGAAATGACTGTAAATGCGCATGAGTGGTTTCGCTGGCGACTAGTCCAGGGTGTACCCTGCCTCTCGTTCAAAATCAGCAGGGATATCTTAGCGGTGATTAGAGATATAGAAAACGGATAGATGGAAGGTACTAGTGATCTAGTTTGATGCCTTTGTGTTTGCTTGGAGTCTACTAGAAAAATAAACATAACCGAGGCAAATTGGTCCAGGTGGAAAGGACTTTGTCTCTTTTGGCGTAACAATATTAAATGAAATCGGAATTGAAATGAGGGTAAATTAATGGTCTTTTTGAAAGATGAAGCAGGCCCGACTGCAATTCCGTGTCTTGAATAACCCTGAACTATTTTCAGATTGCGTTGCTTTAAGCTGCTTCCATGTGAGTGCAAGGCATTGTGCAGGGAAATACGGTTCTGAGCAGATGGTGTATATCGACACTTAAATGGATGCAGTGTGAGATCAAATGTGTGCATGGCTTCATCATGACCATCGTCTCAGAGGAACTGTAGTGGCTTCTCTTTCTGCTCCGAGGGAAGTCACTGTAGTCTTTTGAGTTATTTTAGACATCCCAATTAAAACCGCTTGTTTCCCACATCCTGCCAGGAGAACTCTACTCTACTCCCCTTACTTCTGTTTGAGGTTTTCCATTATTCTGTGAAATATTTGCTGACATCTTTCATGTGCATCGCAGCCAGACACTTGCACCCTTGTATTTGGTGGTGTTCATTTATTCTTCTTCTTGTGCTCCCTCTTTCCTCACCGCTGTCCCTGTCTCTCTGGCTCACATTCTTTGTGGACAATTTCTTGTCTTCTGTCTCATAAATCAAAAAAAATACTGCAGTGCTATTAGCTTTATGAATGTCTCTCTCCCTGTACTTTTCTCTATTGATCTCATACACACACGCACACATGCGCATGCACAAGCATGCAGTCTAATGGAGTGTAAGGAGCTCATCCTTGCATTGTTTTTTTTTTTTTTTTTTTGGGCGGGCCGAGTATAATTGTCCACACATTGAGAAATGCCCACCAGTAGAGGTGGTATGTACACACACACACACACACACACACACACACACATACACACACACACAGAGAAACATATGAGCTCACAAATGGGAAATACAGCATCTGCTCATATTTTGTGCTGAATCTCAATGTCACTTAATGAAAACTCATTCCTCAAGAATCCCTCGCTCTCTCTATCTCTCTCTCTCTCTCACACACACGCACAAGCAATCAAATGCCAGTTCAAAGTCTGAAAAGAACAACACCTCTGCATTTGTTTTTCTTTTCTTCTCATGCAGAGGCTACTATTGAGCTTGCATTTCAGATTTTTTTTTTCAAAATGTCCCTACACAACTTCAGTCGTAATGAAATACAAATTATGGTCATATTACTCACACTTAATGTTCAGGACAAAAAAAAAGTCTTGGTGTCCCTGTAATAAATGTTTGCATTTATGGTGACAATCTATGGTCAGATACGAAATAATTTGAATGCCTTGGTATGAGGAGAATTTGATCTCACATCATGATGTGAGCACTAATATCAGCACTGCAATTATTTTTCAGACAGAACACCATTGCCACCTACTGTAGTGGATGTATAATTACATTTTATTAAGCCTGTTCCCTGGTGTAATATGCAACGATCCCCTGCCAAAGGCATTGCACCGCCACCCTATTTGATGACTGCCCTAGGGATATGTGAGCACATTGCAGGGGGTACGTGGAAACATTAAATAATTTATCTCCCAGGATCAATAACCTGTGGTACAGCTGTGCTAAAAATATAACAGTGTGAACGTAAGTGGCCAATTAATAAAAAAAAATATACGAGTAAAACTGCTATTGTGGGTCTCAATATTGATTCATATTATTTATCCAATATTTGTTTAATTTGAGTGAAAAGGAACACAATATGGAAGAATGTTCAAACTAAGGGAACAAACCGTAATGATTTTCATTCACCAATCAGTTGCGTTGCAGTCGACTTTTGGAGAATCGTTAACACGTACAGTATGAGTAATGACTATGCAAAAAAAGGTTTTGAGGTACACAAGACAAACACAAATCTACGACATAATCATGGTAGCTCAATTGAGCTTTTGATATCATTTTTTTCCCCTCCGGCTCACCGCTATGGTAAATGCCGTCTCTCTGGCTTCCAGAGGGCACTATGTCAAATATACCCACCAAATAAGCGAAAAGCAAAATTGAGTCAAACGAGCAGACATAGTACTTACGCTGGTTAGACTAGTGTGTTTAGATGAAGTCCCATGTGTGCGTGTGGGCGCTGCACCACTTCTTGTAAAAATGTTAAAGGATGTGAAAGTGCTGCTTCAGGGGTGTTGTTGGAGCTGACAGCTCTGTTGACAAATGTGTATTTAAAGTCTTATCTATCAACACAGCTCTAATCAGCTCGCAGTTATCTCCTGCATTGCTGCAGGATGCGGATACACAATTAGGGAAATAGTACATGGCTGCTGCGGAGTCCTTGCTCGTGCATAGCTGCTCATCACAGTCCATTAAAGGCTTTCCCCGCAATTCCTTTCTGCTGAGCAGAGTAGGAAAGCACTGTGGCATTTTAGATGCCACACAATCAATGCTTTACACCGGTGGCCTTTTGTGAGCCATGTCAGCCAATAAATTGTGATGTGAGGTTCCCGTTAATTTGGAACCGAAAACCCTTCAAGTGCTTTTACTTCTTGTTAAGTGATTTCACACTGCCTTAATCTTTGGTATGGATTTGCTGCTGCAGTTAAAAATGAAATCTCAAGTGGCGTCACCAGTCTGACTAATGTGTGCCTTTGGTGTGTGGAATGTAAGCCAATGACAAAGACAATCTGTGCTGTTATGAAATCTCCCATCTATTCTTCTGTAACAATAGAAGAAACTCGTCACGTGACACAGCGTCCTAAAAGGAATGGAGAATGCAGGATATGAAACTAGACGCGGGAGCACAAAAGCAACTGATATACAGCAGTATTTGACAAGACTCTAATGACGTGAACACAACTTGATTAAAACTGTAAAGTCACAGTTTAAATCAACACTGTAAATTGTGTGTTCCACTCCGTGCGCCGAGACATGTGACAGAATAAATCGCATGTGGAAATTGGATTCCAATTTCCTTAGACCTGAGTGAAACAAATCTAATTTCACAGAACCTGACAAAGGAAACCATTTCATTGCCCTCAGCCTTTGAAGCAACTGTCATTGTCTGCTTCTGTCTGTTCTGTACAGCACAGCCATGAAGCACGACAGTTACGTTGTTTTTGTATTGCAGCAAATTGCTGCTGTGTGTTGAGTGTATGACGAGTGTTGTCCCAACTGCCACATCCATCCAGCAATGGCAACGAATAGACCAGAAGAAGCATTTTCAGAGATTAGAGGACTAAGGGGAGAGAAAACCTCTTTAGGTTGATCTTGTTTTCGGTTGTCGGCATACGGCAAGGTACTGTTTCATTTATTTCCCTTTTTGTCAATTTCTCATTTGCAGATAATGCACTGTTTACCGTTTATCACTGGCATGCTATCTCCCTGTCACCAACGGGTGAAAGTGCTTTGTCAAGAGATTGCCATCTAGTCATGTAAGGTAGTAAGAAGGGTAAGGCAAAATATTTACAGCTAGAACATTAATTCAGCGACGCAACCGTAAAATTTGGTGACGTCAAGCTATCAAGTTATTTGAATACTCTTAACAAATTTGGAATTTTGCTTCGATTTCCGGAATGAGAAAACATCAACAGTACCTTTTGTGTGTCTGTGGTCACAGCGTATGCGACTAAGAGACTTTTGTAGAGTCCAGTGTGCAAATTATCATATTTAGGGCCACTTAACCCCTTGGCAGTGACATGCACTAACATGGAACCATAACAACAACAATCTCAACGGTTAATAAAATAGCTTACTTACCAAATAACATACAGTAGGTTTACAGGTTCCATTAGATTCTACTGTGGCTTTTCCGGTGAGTTGAGATAAATGCGTGAACTAGATGGGGCAAGTCTGCCAATGTCGCTGAAGGTGAGCAAGCCTGACTATGTGTGTGCGCTCGAGAAAATAATAGGCAGGTTACTAGGTCACAGTCTCTCTCTCTACAGTCTCTGGCTAGTTTTTTTTTCACGGCATGACAGAATAACAAATAATAATTACAAATGAAATTCAAAGCATAATTTAGCACCATAGAGGGACCTTTTTTCACTCCCATGTCATACAATTAATTTTAATAAATGACGAGTGTTTTTTATTTTTTATTTTAATACTGCAAACTATACTGTACCTTTTAAATGTAACCTGTAACACAAGGCATGGCTAGTCAAGTAGCGCTCAGTCCGAACAATAGGTAGCATTATGTAAAAGTAGTCCAGAGATAATGGACAAAAAAAGAAATAAGATCAAGCCTCTGGTGGATACTCAGGTAGGAATACAGATGCCATCTTATAGCTGTGTGTTAACTACAAAATAAAATAAGTAAAAAGAAATAGAAGACTGCCACGTTACAATAAAACGGCGACAGCACGACTGAAGTGATACTTAAATAAGGCTCTCATGTACAGGCTCCCACCAGCTGCAGTCAATGCGATGCATGAGTTCAGACACTCATCTTTCTCTGTGAAGGAGTCACCAAGGGAGAGATTCCGCCTGATTCACTTTTATCACAGCACTTCATGTGGTCTTTTCATATTTTCCATATTACTTTCATGGCGCCGCGAGAGTGGCTGCCTTTGCAGCAGCTCCTATAATTTTTGTCCTACTTTCTTCCTTTCATACATTTGCTGCTGTAAATTGGCGATTTTGCCATTGTGAGACGAATAAAGGTTTTCTTATTCGTATTATTCTTATGTTTGATTTCTTCTCAAAGGTCTCCCACAGATGTTTAACTCTTGATCTAGATCGTACTTTATCATCTTTTTGTCAACAGGGCAGCTTGACATTGCTCCACCTACTGCAGCACAGTTAAGATATGGTAAGAAGTACACATTTTTTCCATAAATATTTGTTTTCTGTTCACGGCATGTGTGTATTCGTGAGTTTACTTAGATGAACAATGCCAGCAATAGTTTTTTTCGTCTCCTGCAATGCACATTTGTAATTCAGTGATGATAGTTTTGGGTTTTTCATTTTGTTTTGACGTTTTTCAAAATTAGTCTGTTTTATTTTTGTTGTTTGTTAGTTTTTATTATAATTTTTGCAAAATGGACCATTTAATGTACATTTTTTTTGTAGTTCTTAGTTTTAGTGTTAGGTTTTAGTCATTTTATACATCCCATTTTTTGAGTGGGGGGCCCGGTAGTCCAGTGGTTAGCACGTCGGCTTCGCAGTGCAGAGGTACCGGGTTCGATTCCAGCTCCGGCCTCCCTGTGTGGAGTTTGCATGTTCTCCCCGGGCCTGCGTGGGTTTTCTCCGGGTGCTCCGGTTTCCTCCCACATTCCAAAAACATGTGTGGCAGGCTGATTGAACACTCTAAATTGTCCCTAGTTGTGAGTGTGAGCGTGGATGGTTGTTCGTCTCTGTGTGCCCTGCGATTGGCTGGCAACCGGTTCAGGGTGTCCCCCGCCTACTGCCCGAAGACAGCTGGGATAGGCTCCAGCACCCCCCGCGACCCTAGTGAGGATTAAGCGGTTCAGAAAATGGATGGATGGATGGATTTTTTGAGTGTGAGACAAAAAAAAAACCCTTGCTTTTATTTGTAACATTCATAGATACCGTAGATAGGATAAAAGGACACATGCTTGTGTTTTATTATAATTAAGTATACTTCATGTAGCATGACGGGCCGCTTTGAGTGAAAAGAGGAGCAATATCAAGCACATCTTGATGACGTCGCTTCAAGGCAACACACATTAAGCGAATTACGGCATTCATTAATTAAGGCATTCTGGGAGATGTTTTTTTTCTACCACCACCATTTTGGAAGGTTACACGCGCGTTGCACGCACGCAGGTACATCTGTTCACAGCGTCGATCAACTTGTTTTAGTTTGGCATTCTCAAAAGTATTTTGATGACTTGCCAGCTGATCTACGACCCACAATACTGGCTGAAAGTGACTCTGTTGGGAGGAATTGACCCATACACGCTAGCTAAGGCTAATTTTTCGGCGGACATTCCAACATTGTTTATTAGCTGGTGGTGAGTGTGATCAAATACAAAGTGGAAGTGACTTCACATGAAAGCAACCTATTTCCAAACTACTTTTGGAACCTCTGTTCTCTCTGGCCGTACGGCTATTGTAAAAACGGCCAAGCCACAATGAACACATTTGAAAGAAATTTAAAAAAAGATTATTTATTGGATTCATTGCCAAGGGGCCTTTTTGCTAAATTTATACATTTCTTATGAGTATTGTAAACACAAAATGTTGTTTCAGTGAGTTATCTTTTTTTTCAAGTTTTTATTTATTTATTTTTTTTCATTCACTATAGCAACCTTGAATTGAATTCAGTCCGATGAAGTGTAAAGCTAAATATTTCTTATGTGGTGGTGAAATGTAGTGTTTCACGCTTCATCTGAAGTTTTCAAATAAACACTAACAATTAACACAGTCATCAGCTCATCCAGCAATCTCTGGAACTCGAAAATTGCACTCACTCACCCACAAAAGCCTTTCTCTAATGTGATGATTGTTGCCTTGCTCTTGCCATTTTGATAATTACTTTCGAAGAGGCCATTAATGGAAGACCTCCTCTACGTCTGAACCAAAATAGGTTACCACTAGAAATAGTTTCTCAAGCAAATGAAATACTCAACCCTCACGCCTACTTTATATACGGTACTCTAAACACACATTTTATTAATTGTCCTTGCACAGTTAAATGAGATCCAGTACATGAATTGTTGCCTGTTTTTTTTTTTTTAATTTATCTATTTTTTTTCAATGATTGAACCATAAGTTAACTGTGATTCTTGTATTATGCAATGGTGTTAATGTATTGGAATTAACTGATGAGGTCAAGCTCTTCTTTCCAACAAAATGTTTCAATATAGTTCTCGTTGACATGATGTTTGTGGTTGTTATTTTTCAGTTCTTCTGCACAATGCACTCCCTTTTGTCGGATTTGGATTCCTGGACAACTGTATCATGATTGTTGCGGTAAGTTTCAAATGGAGTAGTTGCTAAGCCTGATGAAACCGTTGAAATTGAGTAAGACGTTCTCGTGCCGGGGTTTCACTTTTCGTCCGAGGCACAATTCCAATTAACGTAATGCCTACGTCCACTTGTTCTTGTTTTATATATTTCCATGTAGATTTCAAATGACAGATATACAATATCTTAGCTTTCAATGAACACATGACTCACCCCGCATACACAGATGCTCAAATTGCAAACCAATTAAGAAACTACACATTCGACAATGTCTGACAACACATACTGAAATTAAATACGTTTCGTTAATGCGATGATAATGCTACATTCCGTTGAGTTGACGTGTACATTTTCCTCGTGCCACTGATTTAAGTATGTTTGGTGAAATGTGTCTGAAGTTTCGGAGCCTGTTGCTCAGGTTAGCCATGCCACTGCCTTTTCCACAATGCTTCTGTTTACATTACGGACGGCCAGGATTTGATCACAACTGCGCACTTGCATTACAAACAAGGCATAACCAACGGGAGAAGCGAGAGCCCAGGTCGCTTCGAGAGGAAAACAAAGCACCAAATAAATGAATACATAAATTAACGACTATTAAATTAATTGTCAACAATTTTGATCATCATCATCGCAGCCGTAATTTATACTAAGAGTAAATTACACGCAGTTGGATTCTATTCCTGTAACTGAATAACTAATTCAGCCCCAGTTATTTTCAGACCCTTTAACACTACCATGTGTGGGGGGGAATAAATAAATAATAAAATATATGAAGACGTACCAGGGATTGAATACCTGGAGAAAACCCACACAGGCGCGGGTAGAACATGCATACTCCACACTGGAAGGCCGGCGCCAGAATTGAACCTTGCACCTGTGCACTGTGAGGCTAACCAGTTAACACCATGTCACCCCTAATCCGTTCCAATATCCAGAAGAGTTCCAATATCCAAATTTATAGTGCTAAAAAAATATGTTCCTCCTAATTTTGAATGATCTTTTTTTTCAGGTGCATACCATATCACATTTTGATTTTGTCGATTGATTTACCACTTTTAAATTTTGTTCACCAGCGAAGTAGAACAAAACATTTTTGAATAAAGGTTAACTCAGGACAAAATTAAGTGTTTACTTGAGTGCATTTTCATAATTGTACTCATTGGATTTCATTGCCCTCTACATTATAAAAAGGCTTGGTACTCAGGAGGAAATATTTATTTTTGTATTTATTGTTTCATAGTGTTAGTGCAACTCTGCCTAGTTATTGGTTCCATTTTAAAAAAGCACTGAACATTGACAGCTAAAAATTTGAAGGCCATGTTATCGCCTTTAAGTTGCACCATCATTTATAAAAATGTCAGAAATGCTGGTAAAAGCTGGAAATTTGAATCGAAAGTTGAATGCCCTATCATCTTAATTGTCTATCATTAATTTATACAGACCCAGAAGAAGTTGTAACGTCCATTGACGAAAAAAAGAGATTGGCTCAATTCTCCTGTCACATGGAAATCCGTTTCAAGCGGCGACTCTTAGTTCCAAATACGCATCCGCGCTCCGCGCCGATGCTCCTCTCTTCTCATCCTTGACTCAACAAGCCATCCATCCAAGCGCGCCAGCGAAGACTGTCCAACAGTGCCGACACCTCCGCTAAATAAAACGGGGCTGTGAAAAGTGCTGCCCGTTAGAGGCGCAAAAAACACAAGTGACACAAAAGAATACAACCTGTTAGTTGATGGCTGCAGCTTCTTGCTGGTACAGGATGCTGCGATTTACATATGATCCAATTTGTCGACTCATTGTGACTACTGATGGCAATTAGTCAGCTAGTAAAACAATCGTTTATGGCAGCCCTATTATAAATACACCTGTTCTGTGAGGGCTTCCCTGGTTTGTTAGACAGCATCATGAAGAATAACGGAACTCACCAGACAGGTCAGAGATCAACTTGTGGAGAGGTTTAAAGCAGAGTTAGCTGATGAAAAATATCCCATTCTTTGAACATCTCAAGGAGCTCCATTCAATCCATTATCCCAAAGTGAAAAAAAAACATGTATGGCACATATAATACACACAAATAAATATAAAGTCATTCGACAGAAAGACAACAGTCCAGATGGAACTGTGTCACTTTCTACTCAATCATTTTGCAGTCTGTCTGATCTTGGCACCTTTCTCTATCTCATTCTGCATCACATCTCACATGCTCCTCTCATCATCCTTCATTACGCTTACTCAAGGCCAACCAAACAAAAGATGGCAAATGGAACCTAATTTTCATGCAACATAATACCTCTAGTCAGATGTGCTGTCATGTACTTAGCTAACAATTATAGCACCTCCTAAAGCTATGATGACATGATTCATGACCTGTTATATTTTATTAGTTTTGCAAAACTTGGATCAATTTGTGCAGGGCTCCAGACTGCCCTAAATAGTTGCATTTTTCTGTTCCTAAAATTTGAGACAATGCCACTAAAGTTTTCATCCAACTGGTGCTGTGTGACCAGTAAATTCTGGGTTGTGTGTGTGTTTTTTTTAATGAATATTCTTGAATCGTTTTCTATCTGACGAACTTCAGCTCCACACTTCAGCCCATTTATGAATAATGCAGTGAAATTTAGTGGAACGAATATGTACAAGTACTTGGCAACTTATAGTGTGCGGCTGTGTGCACCCTTAAATTTCAAGTTAGGGGCCACCGTGCTCTTACTCCTCACATTTCTTGCCAAAGTTTCACCATCAATCCAGATTTTATTAACGTAATGATCAAATACAGTAGTTCTCAACACAAATTGTAATAATTTAACTCAGACCAACGCCTGAGCCCTGAAATAAGCAACCACCACCTCTTGATATTACTTCATTGTGAATAACATGAAAAGAACAAGGGTTAAAAAATGAATTCAAAGAAGCCACACTGTATACAAGACTACATTTGTACAAAAGTAATACACGTATCACAGACCTGCCTGAATTATCATAGTTACTCATTGTGTTTGTTATCC
The DNA here is from genome assembly GCF_025434085.1 of Hippocampus zosterae. Classification (NCBI taxonomy): domain Eukaryota; kingdom Metazoa; phylum Chordata; class Actinopteri; order Syngnathiformes; family Syngnathidae; genus Hippocampus; species Hippocampus zosterae. The sequence goes on from NC_067455.1 coordinate 14,225,667, forward strand.
TCCAGGGCACACAAATTGAGTTGTCCATCGGCGTGATCCTTGGCATTTCTACTATGGCAGGTAAGAGCATGACTGCATCGCCATGCATAATTTATTTAAGACAAGAAAAACGTGTCACTGTGACTCCTCCATGACAAATTAAGATGAGACTGCTTTAGTTTACAACATTTCATTTGTGTGTCTTTAGAGCAGATGTCCCCAGTAGATATCATTTTCAGATATAGATTTCGATTTATTTCAAATCCTGTAATATCTTACATAAGATGATGAGTCGGTCCCGGTCAGATGAGTACTTGGTCCTCTTTAGCCCAGTCACCATCATGAATAGTTACTTCAGTTCCCACTGACTGCCTTCAATTCAAGGTTATTGCTCTATGTCAGAGAGAACCCTCTTGCTTTTTCCTGCTTGTAAAATTGGATCCAGTAGGCTTGTGGTATTGACTTGAACCAGCCCTCAAGTTTCCTTTCCAGGTTCCAACTTTTAAATGTAAAAATAATAAAACATTTGTGTGCATCTAATGTAGCGCAATCTGCAGGAAAAAACTAAAATAAAAACCCTAAGAAATAATATCAACCCTTTGAGGGATAGTGGTTACTACAGTGGACAGCTTATCATGTTATCAGTTTACAGGGAGCCTGAAAGGGTCAAGGAATGACAAAAATAATCCGATGACACATTATTTTAATTTGGTTCAAAAGGTATGTGACTGTAAACTTTTTCAAGAATCGTTTCTTATGTGTTCAGTTTAAAAAGATTAGCGGTCAGAGCTGCAAAGAGACGGTTTTTAGATGTCGTTTTGATAAGAGCTGCAGACTCTTTGACACTTCTTGCTGCCTTTTATATTTGATAGTCGAGCTTTGACTCCCAAGTTTGCTGCAGTTTATTTCATGCCTGAAGCCCACAAGCACCCTTCGCTAAAAGGCATTAGCAGCTTCTTTTCTTTTCTCGGCCTGACATTTTCAACTCGTGAGATGCCATTACGGCCACGTTGGTGACATTCAAGTTCCAAACCGATGCTTTTGTCATGGCCACTCCCACGGTGATTGAGCACTAGTGTCAAGACGGCGGGCAAGTCCACCCATCACTCCATTTCTGGGATGCAAATGTGTGTAAATGACTCCTTGCCACGTCGCAGATGAAGGGTGCACCATGGCAAAGTAATCTATGCTTTTGAATATTTATTGGCTGGTGAAAAAAAACCTGCCTTTTTGATTGCTTTTGAAAAACCACATTTGTACTGCTTCAGAAGACATTATGATGGAAAGCACAATCTGACCAATGGGAAGCTCTGATAATATTTATTTTCATTGCTCATTTATTCACTGGCTTTATATTTGGTGGGCGATATTCTTGATTGCAGTTCAAGACGTAGAGCTCCATTTGTGTGCCCAGCGCAAGTTAGCACGGCGAGCTATTTAAATCTGCGTGGAGGACGGTTAGAACAAGTGTTGGTATTTTTGTAACCAGGCGCAAAAATCGGTATTTTTGCGGCGATGTGAGTGAGAACACATTTGATTCGCCGCCAATCATAGTGGTTCCACTCATTTCCTTTAAGCGTGGCACGCGAGATGCACGCGGATTGTATTGTGGAAAAAGACACGTTGGTGATTTGTCCTGTCAGCTGGGAGGTCAAGATGAGCAAATTAGGTTCATAAGTAACCACAAACAGACCTCCACGGGTGGATGATATCAAGTTGGCTTGGTAGAGTACAGGGCTGTGAGGTGCGAACTTGGAGACACCTTTGCGATATGGGTGGAAATGCTTGTCATCATTAAGCTGTAATTATGAACTAAAAATACAGGATGTGAAATCTAAATGGTCTGCTGACTAATAAGAAATGCTATACTGTTTGGTATAGTCTCATAACCCTCCCTTGTCCTCACTCATATACAAGCTTCTCCACCACCACTACAAAATGACTATTTTTGTCAGTGTGCGACTGCACCAACATGTGGAGGCGGACCGAAGAGTCAATGTTTTCATGTTGCAGCTGTGAACTGCAGGCAGGGAGAAGCGTGCCACCCCGTGCGATAGATCTGCTCATTGAACTCCGCTTTTACGGAGTGGCTATCAGGATATGCTGGCACACATTGACTTCACGTAGCTCAAATCCTCGGTGGCTCATTTTGGCCACATGTCCAGGTGTATCATCCCAAATGCCAAAAAAAAAAAAATAGAGATGAATAATCCTGGATGTTGTTTAACAACAATGTTGCCATCTGGAAAAGACTGTTGGACTTTAAAGTGCAAGAGCTGAAGATGCAAACCAGAGGATCCACTCACTGTAAATGTCTGCCTTTTTATAGATGATGTTTAGTTATGAAGGTATTAATGTGCTTATTTTTGTAATTGTAGTTTACATTGCTCTCGAACTGCATTGCATGAGCCAGAGTGTATGTCTAATATTTTGACCCTCTCGTCTGTTTCTTCCTCAGCTGCTGCTCTTGGCAACTTGGTGTCAGATTTGGCAGGACTCGGGTAGGAAACAGTTCACACTCATAAGCACACACACACGTATCAAAGCAGACGCTCGCCCGCAGACACACTCAAGATGCACACAAAGTGACTTGAACTGAGATTTTGTGACTCATGATGTCCGACTTGAGGCAAAAATGCATATTACAACTTTTGCAGTGCACTTTGTGAAGGATGTGAAGTAATGTGGGGGGGTTTTCACTCGGCGTGGAAATATGTTTATTTATTCAGTACGTAAGAAACTTATAACCCCATTGAGACCATATTTGTCTTTGGGGCCATCCATCATCGTGAAGTGATTCAATGTGAACGCTTTCATTTTAGTGAATTTGTCAGTCAAAGTCTACTTGGATAGGCTCCAGCTCCCCGCTGACCCCCAGCAGGATAAGCAGTGTCGAGAAAGGATTGATGATTAGTTTCTTCTTACTTAGTGACTTAGTGACTTACTTAGCCAATATTATCTTCACCCTACCTTCTCAAAATATGATATTTTTAATCTCCAACCCCACTGACTCAACTTTTGGGTGACACGAAGGGGTTGAGGGACTTTTAAATATGTCACTGAAATCGTTACGAATAAATTTGTCACACCAGAACTGCATGTCAGCGAAAGACGGCCCGGTTTGAGTCACAATATTTTTGGAAGTCCAAGTGGTTCCACATCCCCTCAGCAATCCCTTTAGTGATGAATGATTCAGTAGCAATTCAATTTTTAAATCCTTCACAAGATCACAGATGAATCATTAAGGGTCGTTTTTCGGACACTTTTTGACTACAGTATTAGCCCTTTCAGGGACAGCACTTAGTGGACAGCTTATCGTGTTATCGGGTTACAAGAATAGGTTAATTTAGTGTCACTTCATGTTGGTGACTGTCAAGCAGATGTGGGACTCATTTAAAGATTGGCCCACTTTAGTTCACTTTTTAATGAAGATACACAATTTGACACTTTGTTAGTGTGTCAACATAAAATGCCTTACAATTCTCACCACCGATATTCATATTGCATTTGATCAAGTCAAATTTACAATTTGAATGTGTATACAAAATCACGATCTGAGAACAGAAAAAAGATCAAATGAGTAAAAGGACAATTGGCACGTATACATAACATGTGATAAGATGTTTTACACTTAACAAGGTATACTTACCAAACGCTGGTAAGTCAGATATGGATTGGATTGGATACAACTTTGTCACATAGCACTTCCTATTAGCGCTGTTATTTGAAGCCTATTCACACCACATCTGTTGAAAAAAAAATCCACCCGTTTTTATCCATCTTAAAGGGCAGCCATTCTGCCAAGTGCCACCGAATGTAAATTACACCGCAGTGTTGAAGGGCTCGGGTAACAATTGTTATGGCTCACCTATTTTCTGGGATTGGGTCAGGCGATGTTCTTAAAATGAGCCTTTAGGCACAATGATGCTATTTTCAGTCAACAGCGAGTGGCAATCCAAGGCGAAACGACCCCAAGGTGAACAAAAACGGGTGAATTTTCGACTTAATTCAAATTCCACAAATGCATTATTAATCAGAATGCCATGTTTAGACTAGTGGGGCCACATAGAATATATTATTGTCAAGAAAGCTTTTTACTTGACTTTTCCTTTACGGCGAATGTAGGCACACAAGTCCACAAAGTGCAGTGTACCAAGTATGGATCTGTGAGGATCCCTTGACACCCAACCGTCCATATTAAGTTGTTAAGGTTAACGTTGCTGTTCAGATCAAGACGACAACACAAATAAAGTCAGCTGAGTGGTGAAATCAATTTGTTTTATTTCTCTCCAGCTGCTGCACCTGTCTGATTACAATTACCATTGTAAGCAAACATCTCACATAAATGTTCTTTGACACACAAAATTGTGGAATGCAAGTGCAGTGATATATGATCCTGTTTTCTAAACCCTGCCACAGTACTCGTGGAATTGACTTGTAGAATAATAATCAGCTGTCAGTTTTGATTGTACGCTGGCTGCTGATTGTTCCTGGTCGCAAAGCAGCAATAAGTGTGTTGTAGTCCCATAGATGGAATGGGTGGGGCTGTGATTGAAGACATGGGTGAGACAAATAAAGGCTTCTGATATTTTGTGAGAGGAGACATGATCACAGGTTAAAAAAAAAACAAATAAATAAAATTGAAAAGAATTAATTTAAGGCAGATCAAAGATTTATGGCCTCCTCGACTCCCTCCACCCCAAGTAATAAAACTGTCAAGATGTTGATGTTTCGGGGGATGGCAAAGTGTTCTTCATGCTTTATTGGTTGCAAATGACCAAATATATTACGCATCATTTCGTGACATTTCCTGTTCAGTTGCAGGCCACATAGACAAACAACTTATCACACCTGAGGACAATTTGGAGTCTTCAGTCAACCAAACATGGACCCTATTTTAATTTTAATTCTTTTGCGTCTTTCTTACGAACTGTTCAGGCTGGCAGGTTACGTGGAGGCTTTGGCGTCTCGACTGGGGATGCAGATTCCTGACCTGAGTCCAAAGCAGGCCGACATGTGGCAGACCAGAGTCAGCTCCCACTCGGTTTGTAATCAAAAGAGCGGATCTCTGCCAAATGGCGCAAGACTAGAGCAAGAAAAAATGTCTCTTACAATATCTGCCTCAAAATCATTCTGAAAGAAGATGGATTGGTTACATGTGGAGATGGGCTGATGAAGCCTTGTGAAGCTTTTGAGGCCTTTGCCATATTGATTTGTTCAGAGTCAAAGATTTAAAGCCTTATAAAATAGACCACACTGGTGACATCTGGTGGTCAAGTAGAGGCATCGTAGCTACACACCTAAAAGTGATTCAATTAAATTGATTTGTATTACAAAATAACATCAAAACATTCAGCCGTGCACTTGTCTTGTGCCTTTCTAATTTATCATTGTGTCCATATGTAAGGGTTGCAACCATTTGACAGCGTACTAGTAGTTTGGTTCAATGTCATGCCCTGTTACCCAGCATGCCCGCTTATCCTCACAAGGGACGCGGGCGTGCTGAAGCTTATGCCAGCTGTCTTCGGGCATGAGGCAGGGTCCACCCTGAACTGGTTGCCAGTTATTCACAAGACACACATAGACAAACAAACATTCCCCCTCACACTTACACCAAGGGACAATTTAGAGTGTTCAGTTAACTTTGCATGCATGTGTTTGGGATTTGGGAGGAAATCAGAGTACCCAGGGAAAACCCACGCTGGCATGGGGCCCGAGATGAACATGCAAACTCCACACAGAAAGGCCAGAGCCATATTCGCATCTCTGCACTGTGAGGCCGAGCTCACTAGACACCCGCCATACCTGTCCTGTTCCCAATTAGATTCTAATCAACATGATTTGGATATGACACAAGTGTGCTGTGAAGCAAGATGACAAGATTTCTACAGAAGTCGTCAAATCGGTATTCTCTCCCACACTGGCACAGGGCATACAAAGTTCCTTGAGTGACATCGAATTGATAAAAAAAATAAAACAATAAGTTGCCTTACCTTGCAACCATTGTGAGGGAACGCAATTGTAATTTTATTTCTTCCATGTCACTTGGGGGCTCCGGACGGGGATGTTGTTGAGCGTTTGGCATCTCCTCTCAGCAGGGAAGCATGACACAGCGCCAAATATTTGAGTTACGGCATTTCCGATGTCTCATTGGCGTGTGTACTGGAGTAGTCCATGATATTGGTGGACCAGCCTGGTCCAACACAGTTCAACGTGTGCAGAACCAATATTTGCCACATTTTTTCCTTTTCCTGACACACAATAATTCATGTTTACCACAGCGATTAAAATTAAATGGCACTTCAGATTGGTGAGAGATTACCGAAGCGAAACTACATTATTGCTTTGTGTTGCTTCAACGGGCTATTTAAGCAGCTGCAGCCGTGGATGGCATTCATTTCTCACCCTTTGCCTGAAACAAGAATCAGACATCATCAATTGGGCCTTTTTTTATCGCTCGATGTTACAAAGGAACTTTCACCTGAAAGATTTTTCAACAGCATGCGACATGTTGTAATGAGCTCCGGGCGGTTTGATTTGTCAAACACTAAAAGGCGGACCGCAACAGTTCAGGTGAGTTTTTAGTGTTGTTTCCTTTCATAACGGTGTGACAGGAAATGAGTGTTGTGCTGTGTGTTATTCCTGCTATTCGGCAGACAAATCTCACATCTGCCTTTTCAGACTTTGATATGACGATGTACGACAGGATGATTGCATTCAATTCATTTCAAAGTCACTTTTCACATTTGCGTGCAGGGCAAAGCCATCGGCGTAGGCATCGGCTGCATCCTGGGCATGTTCCCCCTCCTCTTCTTCAACGACGACGACAAGAAAGACGCCGACAAAGACAACAAGGACAAGACGCAAACGGCCGCGACCACGCACGACAGCAAGTGAGCTGAAGTGGACTTGCACTTTGGACCCGTGGACCAAAATAGATGCCCAAATAGTCCAAAGCTTTATATCTCATGCAAGAGTGTTACGAAAGTGAAGCACCGGGATGTCTACTCCGCATATCATCATCACCATCATCATCATCATCATCCGTTTATTTATGGGAGCTGAAGGAGATGGACACGGTTTTGACTAACATCGGATTTAATTTCATATCCTCTTTTATGATGTAGCAGGTTCTGAATATCATTTTAAAGAGCTCTCAAATGAGAAAAAAACAGTGACAAGCTTTTTCATGTTAAATGGTAACTGTCATAAGATGTGTATGCATTTATTCCAAATTTTAATGAGCCAAGACACACCTCTGCCAATTGAAAAAAAAAATAAACGAAGATGCCACAAAAACTGTCGACGGTGTACTAAAATAATGACGTCTCATCTTAATTGACTTGGTCGGGCCTGTTTAGCTGAACACAAAGCTATTCAGTTGCGTGACTGGCAACAGGTAAATTGTACCTTCGGCCATCTAGTGGAAGAGTATTTAATTGTTCTGCCTATCATTATAGGTCGCTGGCATAAAAAGAAATTATTTATGACACCAAATGTTTATCTTTGTGGACCAATGAACTGAAAATGGCTACATTCTCACAGGACCTCACAGTGCTTGAGAATGATTGCACTCTTGTGTCTCTAGTGCACTCTGTTGGTTAAGATTCTCAACTTTTCAAGCCACACTATTGTGACCTCTCGTGATCACATCCAAGAACCGCAGAAATTACTCCTTTACAAAAGATCATAATGTTCACTTTTGAATTATAGTTGTGGAAGTGCTACCCTACATCATATGAAAAATTTCAGACAGTTCGTCCCTCTCGCCTAGCTGAATACATTTTAGAAATACCAACTTGTCAGTCACATCTGAGAATTTCTCTTTTCATCAGCTGGTGTGCCCGTTTTGAAGGAGAGCAAGTATGGCATCTGTAATCCTAAAATGTATTTGTTTTTATTCCATTCCCTCTTAGCAGGATCGAAACTCTCGAGATTCTGCATACAGTACAGGCATTCAATTAGTTCTTCACTGAAATTCTGTTTTTTTTTTTGTTCCATAGACTTAACTGAATGAAGGTAGAACAAGAGAAAATGTGGCAAATCAAACCTATTTTGGCTTGTGAAATATGACAGCTGGATGTGATATGATTATTTTAACAAAGCACACAAATTGAGTAGGAAATTACTAAGTTTATGTCTTAACATAATTAAATGGGAGTTGCCCCATTCATTTTACTCATATTTAACTTTATTTATCATATTGTACTTGATGTTTTATTTGTAGAGAACTGTAAAGTGACTGCAAGAAGCACTATAAAAAATGAGTGAAGACACACAACTTGATAGTGTTAAATGACTGCTCTTTGCTCATTTTTATTATTATTATTATTGTTGGTTAGTTGTCGGGACGACTGTTATTTTGTGAGAGGCTTGGAAATGCATGTTCCGAACGGTATTATTTTTTTTCTTGAATAATTTGTTTTGAAACTTGAGAAGTGGTTCCAAGCCGCATGCTCATTCCAGCATGGGTGTAAACGATTTCTAGGTGATATTTTACATTGGATCTGCTTTTATTAAAGACTCTCAAACATCGACTTGGACTGTACACTCTTTCTAGCTGTGTATAAGTTGTGTGAGGCCGCTTGCATGTACTGCCAAATTCTCTGAACCACCTTTGGGGATGGCTGACGGTTGAGAAATGAATATTTATTTCACAATCGGCAGCTGTGGTGGACCTTCCTGCTGTCAGCATGCCAATTGCACACTCTCTCCAAAACTGCACATTTGAGAATGGCTTGCTAACGCCAAGACCTGGAATTACACTTACGCCATTACCAATGAAACGAAAAGACAACTGATCTGTGAGGCTGCCGGGATGCCAATAGTAACGTTGAAGGAGCTGTATTAAAAAAAGATGAGTTTAGTCACAAAAATTCATTTTGTTTGTAACATATCACTTTGGAAGGTTAGACATACAAATAGTTCATTCATTTGTCAATGTAACATGCTGACATTTTAATGCCATTGAAGCAGTTTGTTGTTGTTGTTTGTCTGTTGTCCCCACAGTTGTCAATTGCAGCCACTGAGCTCTCTTTCTCACACACAAACAAACACACACACACACTATCCTAGACTATCCGCATGCACTTACGGTGTTGCTAGTCAAGTCAAGTCAACAGTATTTATAGAGCACTTTCGAACAGCCATCGCTGCATACAAAGTGCTGTACATGGAGCGATTTAACATACACAATAAACAGTAAGACGAATCGGTAATAAAGGCGGTGGAAAAGCACCAAACAGTAAAATCAATCACAAATCATGCTGAGTCGAACGCCAAAGAATAAAAGTGAGTTTTGAGGAGGGCTTTAAAGATGGGCAGCGAGGAGGCTTGCCGAATGTTCAGTGGGAGGTCATTCCAGAGAGAGGGACCAGCAACAGAAAAGACTCGATCCCCTCTGAGCCTCAGTTTAGGTCTTGGTACCTCTAACAAAAACTGGTCAAAGTGTCTCAAAGTGTTCATGTTGCTAGGAAGAACACAAGCAAGTCCGTGTTTCTATTAAAGCTATTTATTGTTTGTACGACTTAAAACACATTTGTTCCAAAATTCAAGTTGTCACGAAGCTTTATTTGTTACATTTCACACAATTTTAAAAAATCTATACAGTATAGTTAAAAAAAAGAAAAGAATGAAGTCATGCACATTCATGGTATATTTGATCTCGTATACAAAAAAGTTAATAAAAATCACACAGATTACATTGTTAAAATCCAGCCATACTGTGCACTGACTCTTATTACTCCATTGAAAAGAAGCACACACAATAACACATTTGTGCATAAGAACTTCAAATAGGGCTTTACTCCCTCAGGCAACATTTTTTGAAGCAACACTTGTGCTTTATTTTCTCTCTGTATTAAAACATTGTGAGTTGATAATAAATATATAATCAATTCCTGCCATCTTTAACTAAAAATAAATCTGTAAACATTTGTGAATTCAAAATGTATTCTTTTACCTGTGCTGATGTCTTCAGAATTAAACGCTGACCTTAATACACGTTAATTCTAATGTACACTCAAAATGGAAGCCATAGCTTGATAGTAACCTTTCTCACAACAGACATGTTTTTCCATTTAAAAGTCAAAATGTGAATACAAACATGCCACAGGGGAGAGATGTTTGGAATCCGTTGGGGAAATACAACACCTACAGTATTTTCATCCCATGAGAACACCAATAAATTAAGTTAATTGTGACACAATACCCAACACACCCCGTGATATCATGAAACTGGATTGGTTTTTTAAATGAGTTTTCATCTGTAGTCATTGTGTAAAGCTACATTTTCTGGTACATTCTTATGATTTAAACATGATAACAATTCAAATTTTGTATGGATTACAGATGTGCTTGAGATCAGATGTATTTCACTTTTCAGTACATTTTCATTGAATCAATATTGAAGTTGTTTTTTCCTGTATTGAAGTGTTACAGTTACTGTTCAAATTTTGCATCATGTTAGTGTCTTACAATCCTATAAAATGATCGCAAGGCCCTGCTTCAAATAAAGCTATAGATTGGGCATTCATCACCATTTGCTTTTTATGTATAATGTATTTATTTTAATCATCATGCTAAATTTATATTAAACGGCCTCACTTGTTTGGTTTGGGACACACCAACACACACGCTAACGCACCAGGGAGTGTCTGGTAACAGTGTGTAATAGAGCTCCAGCCACACAACAGCAGTCTTTGTGTGCCATCACAGCCACAGTGCGCATAGTTGTCCTCTAGTGTCTTGCTTGTGAGTATGTCTTGTGGTATTTGAGTCGAGTGCGCGCGCAAACGAGTGCGTGTCTGTGTGTGTGTGTGTGTGAGGGTGTATCTACACTTTCCCACTGCGCTGGCCTGACTCCCACCCAGAGCCTCCGGTGTAGTCCATGCCGTGGACACCTTCTGCCAGATTCATTGGCAACACAATTCTGGCTCATGATGTCCACTCAATGACGAGATTGTCTTAAAAGAATAAATAACACACAAGTGTACTTTCCTCATACTGGTTAGCCTGGAAGCCTTTCAGGGATGCAGAGGAAGCTTCAGTGTGTTTTGTCATTGTTGTTACGGTGGACAGAAAGACACTGGTTTGAGGGCGTGCGTGTGGCGGCTGAGGAGACTTTGCTTGTGAGTTTGGGACACAGGACAATCGTAGCCAGGATGCCGAGGATGTGCATGTGGAAGTACATGGACCTGGAACACAGCAGAGTATGTCATAATGGGAATAGTTGCGTCTGATGGGGCTTCTCAAATTATGTTTTTTTTTTCATGCTGTATAGTGATCATTGGCGCCCCCATGAAGACTCTGTAACTTCCGCTACAACACTTGCTAAATTTAGCTCCTCCAAGGCATTTGAATATCTCTATCAGGTTGGATGAAATCACCATACGTCTGTTACACCAATTACTAAATCAGCCAGGGCTTTGCTGCCATATTGAGACATCTTACAGAAAGTACAAAAATAAAATGTTACTGCCCGCACAGTGCATCATTTTTAAATTATTATGGGAAAATGGCCATCCTGCAGCGGATTAATTCTGCATTAGTAGAATCATTCATTCATTCATTCATCTTCCAAGCCGCTTGATCCTTACTAGGTTCGCGGGGGGTGCTGGAGCCTATCCCAGCTGTCTTCAGGCAGTAGGCGGGGGACACCCTGAATCGGTTGCCAGCCAATCGCAGGGCACACAGAAACAAACAACCATTCGCACTCACACTCACACCTAGGGACAATTTAGAGTGTTCAATCAGCCTGCCACGCATGTTTTTGGAATGTGGGAGGAAACCGGAGCACCCGGAGAAAACCCACGCAGGCCCGGGGAGAACATGCAAACTCCACACAGGGAGGCCGGAGCTGGAATCGAACCCGGCACCTCTGCACTGTGAAGCCGACGTGCTAACCACTGGACTACCGGGCCGCCTCTAGTAGAATCATTGTACCAGAATTTGACCAAAGTAAGGGTGATTGTAAACATTTCATCACAGATGCTGCAGCCTTTTTATCTCGCGTGAACACTATTGTCATGTTAGAGCCCCATCTAATAATGATGATGGATTGAAGGTACCTGTAGTAGACCATGGTGGATTCAGTTGCCAAGAGTAGAAAGGGCATGACAGTGTAGCAGATGGCCATCTGGGTGGAAGCCCACGTCAAGATGTCGTAACCCAGCTTTAAACCTCTGGAGCCCAGAAAGTACGGACGGAACGATTTTCGTACCTAGTGGACAAAGTTGGATGGAAATTTACAAGTACAGTAGTTTAATTTTGGAATATTTGTCATCGTTTACAAAACTCACAGCTCGCGCTGCCAGCGTCATGAGGATGCCGGTGAAGAAGGTGAAATAGTATCCTGGGTAAACGCCGTGCCACAACGCAGACAAGATGAAGGTCAGGACTAAGCGGTGACGCGGCACTCGGTCGTAGCACACCCTGGCGAATGTTGGGAGTGGGGGTTGTAACATTACTTATTATGTATGAATACAATTGATCTCACAAAAGCAGAGGGATCGCATTTATGCCCGTGTATATTGTTGGAAGCTCCGTTTGTATGTGTTGCTGCTCCATGTGTTTTGAAATAAAAGTTGGTTAAAGGTTTAACTGTAACAACGTCACATGGTTAGGGAGAACATTTTGGTGTTCAAATATTCCATATTCACTTTAGGGGAAAGCAATCGAAAAAAAAAGTATTTTTATCCTGTCTTTCTGTAGAGCAGATTTTCACCTATCATGAGTGGAAGTATCCAACGCAATAAAACATGGATTCACTGTATTTACATTTTAAGCCAATTTCCAGTTTGTATGTTCCAGTTGTCGATGAAAGTCTTGAAGCTGGTTGCTGTCTGAAATAGATAAACAATCAAATGAAATTGATTAGTTATTCAAATCTGTCTGCCGGCACACGAATTCCAAAGTGAAGGACATGGAAAACACCTCAACCCCCACGGCGTTCAGGTTGCTGAGGAGGCTCCAGGAAGCTTTTCCATTTTCATCCATCCCTGAGAATCCAAACCCAGCAGCGTTGCTGATGGCATCACCTAAGATGATCGAAGAACAAACATATTATTTGAAATTACAGCTGCAAACTGCACTGAATGACTTGATCACACCCCCAAACTTGTCAGGATGTGTGGAAGAGATGTGCAGGAGGCAGGATTTACGATGAGAGTACCGAAACAGTCAATAACATGCAATGATTAAAAACTACAATATATAATATATAGTGTTTCCCATTTGTCAGCTATATGTGATTCCAATTTACAATCAGTGAAACATCTATAACAAGTTTGAAGAAACTACCGTAAAACTCAACCTAAATGGGCAGTCTGTGGGTCTTTTTAGGATATGGGTTCTTGAAATGACTCACGATTGACACGTCAATCAAATGTCAAACTGTCATTCTGGCAGAAAAACAAGCATCAGAGGCATAAGGGACTTTCCTTTAAGTGATGATCTTGTGTGTGAAACCTTGTCTGTGGATTTTCAAAGGTAACATTTTATGTAACTCGGCCTAAAATTTGCTCAGATGGAACGTATTTAGAAATCATTAAAATATTAACATCTTTGTTAGCGAGTGTGTGAATGACAGAGGACAGCATGAGCTGCGTGAGCAACGGGCCAGAAGTGCCAGAAAAAGAGCCGGCAAATCAGGCAGTAACCCCAAACCTAAATTATCTCCCATCCAACTGACGCCATATGCATACATATACAGTACATACACATTTACAGCTATGAAAACTATTTTTTAAAAAGCGTGTACACATTTCTGAGCTGCTCCTGAACGCGTCATCCACAATAGCGCGCGCACACGAGATGACACACATGTTGATGATTGGACGTTCGGTCCACAAGGACGCTGGTCCGGACGGCAGAGCTCATCTCCAACGAAGCTCCCTTGTAAGTTGAATCAAACTGTTACACGTTAATTATGTGGGTAATTTATCACAAATGAATCGATAACGTTGAGACTAGCCGGAAAGAAAATTCAATCTTAGTACGATATGCTTGTCCTCAATTTGCTCACTGCGCGTTTATATATCCATCCATCCATCCATCTTCTACCGCTTATCCGGGGCCGGGTCGCGGGGGCAACAGCTTTAGCAGGGAAGCCCAGACTTCCCTCTCCCTAGCTACTTCTTCCAGCTCTCCCCGGGGGATCCCGAGGCGTTCCCAGGCCAGCTGGGTGACATGGTCTCTCCAGCGTGTCCTTGGTCTTCCTCGGGGTCTCCTTCCGGTGGGACATGCCCGGAACACCTCACCAGGGAGGCGTTCAGGAGGCATCCGAATCAGATGCCCAAACCACCTCATCTGGCTCCTCTCGATGTGGAGGAGAAGCGGCTCGACTCGGAGCCCCTCCCGGATGACCGAGCTTCTCACCTTATCTCTAAGGGAGAGCCCGGACACCCTGCGGAGAAAACTCATTTCGGCCGCTTCTATCCGGGATCTCGTTCTTTCGGTCACGACCCATAGCTCGTGACCATAGATGAGGGTTGGAACGTAGATCGACCGGTAAATTGAGAGCTTCGCCCTTTGGCTCAGCTCCTTCTTCACTACGACAGACCGATACAATGTCCGCATCACAGCAGACGCTGCACCGATCCGCCTGTCGATCTCTCGCTCCCTCCTGCCCTCACTCGTGAACAAGACCCCAAGATACTTAAACTCCTCCACTTGGGGCAAGATCTCCCCCCCGACCCGGAAGGGGCATTCCACCCTTTTCCGACTGAGGACCATGGTTTCAGATTTGGAGGTGCTGATTTTCATCCCAACCGCTTCACACTCGGCTGCAAAACGCTCCAGTGAGAGTTGGAGAGCCCCGTTTGAAGGAGCCAACAGCACCACATCATCTGCAAAAAGCAGGGATGTAATACTGAGGCCCCCAAAACGGACCCCCTCAACGCTTCGGCTGCGCCTAGAAATTCTGTCCATAAAGGTTATGAACAGAATCGGCGACAAAGGGCAGCCTTGGCGGAGTCCTACCCCCATTGGAAACGATTCCGACTTACTGCCGGCAATGCGAACCAAACTCTGACATCGGTGGTATAGTGACCGAACAGCCCGTATCAGGGGGTTCGGTACCCCATACCCACGAAGCACCCCCCACAGAACTCCCCGAGGGACACGGTCAAACGCCTTCTCCAAGTCCACAAAACACATGTAGACTGGTTGGGCGAATTCCCACATACCCTCGAGGACCCTGCTAAGGGTGTAGAGCTGGTCCACTGTTCCACGGCCGGGACGAAAACCACACTGCTCCTCCTCAATCTGAGGCTTGACTTCCTGACGGACCCTCCTCTCCAGCACCCCTGAATAGACCTTACAAGGGAGGCTGAGGAGTGTGATCCCTCTATAGTTGGAACACACCCTCCGGTCCCCCTTTTTAAAAAGAGGGACTACCACCCCGGTCTGCCAATCCAGAGGCACTCTCCCTGTTGACCATGCGATGTTGCAGAGACGTGTCAACCAGGACAGCCCCACAACATCCAGAGCCTTGAGGAACTCCGGGCGGATCTCATCCACCCCTGGGGCCTTGCCACCGAGGAGCTTTTTAACCACATCGGTGACTTCAGCCACAGAGATAGGAGAGCCCACCTCAGAGTCCCCAGGCTCTGCTTCCTCCAAGGAAGACGTGTTGGTGGAGTTGAGGAGGTCTTCGAAGTACTCTGCCCACCGGTTCACAACGTCCCGAGTCGAAGTCAGCAGCGCCCCATCCCCACTGTACACAGTGTTAGTGGTGCACTGCTTCCCCCTCCTGAGACGTCGTATGGTGGACCAGAATTTCCTCGAAGCTGTCCGGAAGTCGGCTTCCATGGCCTCACCAAACTCTTCCCACGCTCGGGTTTTTGCCTCGGCGACCACCGAAGCCGCGTTCCGCTTGGCCAGTCGATACCCGTCAGCTGCCTCCGGGGTCCCACAGGCCATAAAGGCTCGATAGGACTCCTTCTTCAGCTTGACGGCATCCCTTACTGCTCGTGTCCACCAGCGAGTACGGGGGTTGCCGCCACGACAGGCACCAACCACCTTACAGCCACAACTCAGATTGGCCGCCTCAACAATAGAGGCATGGAACATGGTCCACTCGGGCTCAATGTCCCCCGCCTCCCCCGGAACATGGGAAAAGCTCTGTCGAAGGTGGGAGTTGAAACTCTTTCTGACAGGGGATTCCGCCAGACGCTCCCAACAAACCCTCACAATACGTTTGGGTCTGCCAGGACGGACCGGCATTTTCCCCCACCATCTGAGCCTACTCACCACCAGGTGGTGATCAGTTGACAGCTCCGCCCCTCTCTTCACCCGAGTGTCCAGAACATGCGGCCGCAAATCCGATGATACAACTACAAAGTCGATCATCGAACTGCGGCCAAGGGTGTCCTGGTGCCAAGTGCACATATGGACACCCTTATGCTTGAACAAGGTGTTTGTTATGGACAATCCGTGGCGAGCACAGAAGTCCAATAACAAAACACCACTCGAGTTCTGATCGGGGGGGCCGTTCCTCCCAATCACGCCCCTCCAGGTCTCACTGTCGTTGCCCACGTGAGCATTGAAGTCCCCCAGCAGAACAAGGGAGTCCCCAGCAGGAGTACTCTCCAGCACACCCTCCAAGGACTCCAAAAAGGGTGGGTATGCTGAGCTGCTGTTTGGTGCATATGCACAAACAACAGTCAGGACCCGTCCACCCACCCGAAGGCGGAGGCAGGCAACCCTCTCGTCTACTGGTGTGAACCCCAATGTACAGGCACTGAGCCGGGGGGCAATGAGTATGCCCACACCTGCTCTGCGCCTCTCACCGTGAGCAACTCCAGAGTGGAAGAGAGTCCAGCCCCTCTCGAGAGAAATGGTACCAGAACCCAGGCTGTGTGTGGAGGCAAGTCCGACTACATCCAGTCGGAAATTCTCTGCCTCACACACCAGCTCGGGCTCCTTCCCTGCCAGAGAGGTGACATTCCATGTCCCAAGAGCTAGCTTCTGCAGCCGAGAATCGGACCGCCAGGGTCCCCGCCTTTGGCTGCCGCCCAGCTCACATTACACCCAACCCCTTTGGCCCCTCTCATGGGTGGTGAGCCCATGGGAAGGGGGACCCACGTTGCCTCTTCGGGCTGTGCCCGGCCGGGCAACGTTATATATAACGGCCACAAATACGAATTTTGGACATGCGTTGTAGTTATATTGTTTACACACACACAAACAAAATGTCCATCTGCCCCTGCGAAGGACTCCGCACATCCCTGCACCCCAACAATGTTGCTCACCTAATGTCCAAGCAAAGTAGAATTTGATTCTTGCAGCTTGAATGGAAAATAATGCGTAGGTGAGACGGGTGATGAAGGGGGCGTGGTTGACAAAGTGGGGGTTGATGTTGTACTCTATCGGCAGCGACTGCGTGACGATGAGGAAGAAGATCATGCAGCCACAGCACACCAACAACTTTTGACAGACAGCATTCTGTGAAGGTGATGGACACAACACACACGAGGAAAACAGGATGATCCTACTATTTAAAAAAGAGAAAAAGAAAACAAAGAGGGCAAACAAAAGACCATTTCCTTAAAAAAAATAATGACGGAATAAAATAAACAAATACACGAATCCATCCATTTGATACCCATAGTATGGCCCAGCTGAGTACCAGTGAATCACAAATTGGCATACGATCATTCACACTCACATCTATGGGCATTTTAGAGTCTTCCATTATTAATATGCATGTTTTTGGAATCTGGTAAGAACATTTTGGCCTATGAGCTGCAGACAGGCACCCGGTGCTGCCTCGGAAAGACAAAATTGTCTTCAAGAGAGAGACATTGATTCATACAGAGAGGGAAATTAATCTGTTACTGTGTAATTTTCACGCACATGTATTAATATTAACGACATACAGTGGACTTACAAGTTCAATTCATTCAGTAACCCTGCACCTTAATTTATTCATATCAAATCAATATCCTCCATTGAAATGAACTTAATTGCCATTAATGTAACATTATTTTAAAAGAAATAAGCAGTGTGGTAAAATATAAATAGCAACAAAACAAAAGATGAAGTAAAATAGTTTTGTGAGGTGTAATTCAGCCACAAGACACACACGCACAAGGACAGTACGCCAAGAGTTTCTTTATGTCATCATAGGCCTGACATAGGGCCTCTGACGGCAGCAAAGTGTGAAAAGTCTGAGGGTACTTACCAGCCTATACGGGGTACTCGGCTCGCTTACCTGCTAACCGCTAACGTTAGCAACAGGCGTAATTAATTTGAGGTGGAGATTTTTTTTTTTTGCGTCCTCAATTAGCAAATTAACATGACTTCAGGATGATGTTGTGTTGATGGCAATGGTTTGAGATGACAATCTACACCTCGTTCAGTCACTTTCCTCTCCTTACAACGCTGCTGTATCTAGCTTATTAGGTCAGGATTTGTGATGAAAGAGAGCGACAACAGAAGATATGAAAGTAGAATCTTACCAGAGGTGATGGGTCTGGAGGTTTATGGAAGCCATTTTTGTCAGACGTGCTGGCGCTTCGCCTGAGACTGCCACTGATGTGTGTGCCCTCAATAAAGTCAATGTAGTCCTTGTAGTTATTAAAGGGACCCACCAACACGCTCAGAAAGTTGAGATTGTAACTCAGGTACTCGATAAGAGATGGTCTTGCACTGCAAAGAGATCAGGAGAGGGGGTGGGGGGACAATGTGATCGCTTTGGGTGTATTTGAGGGCATGCTATTTGGATTCAATCATTTCTAAGATTAAAGCAGAGTTCATAATTGTGTGAGTTTGCAAATGACAATATGTGACTGTAAAACAAAGAAATACATGATTTCTTCTGATTGAACGTTGAGATGAGTTGTAGAGGAAATTGATCCACAGCAGAAAGGCTACAATTTTGAAATGGATATGAAACCCAAACTTATAAACATTGTAATCAGGTCACCAGCTTGACAATAATCAAAAATGTTTGTCTTAAATACATTCATGAGACATGTTTGGAATGATCTATCGTCATGTAATCTTTCCCATGCTAAATGATGCAATTTTCTCAGTTGGCGGCATGCTGTTCACATGAACAAACTATTCACCGTAGCTGCATGTCCTTGTCCTTGCACTTCTTAGCTAAAGGGAGAGAGAGAGTAATTTATTCTTAAATTAGGTTCAGAAATGTGTCAAATTTTAATTAAATGCCATTTAAATTCAAGTAAGTTGTGCGTCTCTTGATACCTGCAATTTCAATGTTGGGACAGGTTTGGAATAGGTCGGGCATGGCAAAACGTATCTTGTTTGTGAAATTCCACTTATGCACCAGCTGAAGTCGCTTTTCCATTCGAGGTTTGCAAATGGAAGCCGCTGATTGAAGTGAATGGACCCAGAGAGCGGTGCGTACACTTGTGGTAATTTTTACCGCAAGCTTCACAATTTTATCCATTGGCACATGTGAAATTGTGCAATGTAAATATAGTTGAGTATCGAAAAACAATTATGTGCACTGTGTATACTGCATCTTTATGACTTGGCGGTGGGCAGCTCTGTCTCGCTAGCGGTAAAACCAGGAAATTATCGTGTGCAGCAGCGTTCTTTGCATACATCTGTTGGCGAATCAGATGACAATGATATCACGGTCCAACTCGGCCTGGATTTCAGAACCATGTTAAAGTGGGATCTGAAGAGCTTTTTCATTGTAACCACACAGCCCCAAAAAGTGTCATGGAAAAGCGACCACTCAGGACGGAGCAAGGCCATGTGTACAATAGAAAAAGTGGCTTCAGAGCTGTTTTTCTTGAACCATTTGCTTCTTTAAATGCCAGTGAAAAAAGCACAACCCCAACTCTTCCCTACCTCCTTTCCACCAATATTGGAGTTAAAAAGATGAACTAGGCCAATGCAGTAACTACATGCAAACTTACGTTATTGCCAGTAGCTTCTGTTCCGAGGTCAGTTCTTCAGCTTTCTTACACATACCTGGAAATAAAAAAATAAAATAAAAAGGTTTATCATCTTAGTGTTGTTGCTTCAAACGTGACTCTTTTCAACATCCCACAACCATTCGGCTCTTTTAATTCCACTAATAAACGTCACATACATGATGTGTACGTGTGTGTCCATATGCATTGTGAGTGTTTTCTTACCGTCATGGAGCTGGAATGCAAGTGAGGTAATCTTCTGGGTAACTACCATCAGTGGCCTGATCAGAAAATGTTACTTAATATTGTACATGTATGTACATACAATGAGCTATATGACAAACCTTTCATTACTTCTCTTTTTTTGTTCGACACTTTAGATGCAGTTCAAATATGACATAAATATATAGTCCAGCAGCATTAATGTAATCGGAGAAGAAAATCAGTGCTAGCAATAAACAGTTAGTCGTTGACTGTAGATGGACATTTTCAGGCTGAAAGCTAATGTGACCACTATAAACTGTCTCTCAGTCTTGTGACGCATTACAAGCAACATTGAACATCAAGGTGATGCCCAGACAAAGCAAAGAATGGAAACCTAACATGATATGTGTTAAATCACAATTATTTAATCATAACGTTGTGCGGCAGGAATGTCCTGTACGGTCTCTACATGATCATCCGGGAGTTCAAATTTTGAAAAAAACTGCCTGAATGCCGATCACAGTTCTGGTGCTTGTCCCCAAAGTCATGTGGAGTGATGAGAGACTGCCGACAAACTCATCACCATGAATACCGAGCTGACTAGCAGAGTCAGCTGACATACGTTTAGAAATGTAACTTGGCTCAGCAAATGCCTTGTTCTCTTCTCATTTCCAGCATAACTCCTGCGAGCAGCTACAGCATTTTCCTGAATAAGAGGTGGAAGTTCCGTGTTTGCGGGAATGATTAATGTCATTATCACTGTACTTCAAATGTATTCATTAATATTGGAGGTGGGGTACTGAAGTCGCCAATTTTAAGACTTAGGACTCGCTTGGCTAAAACATGAAAGACTCGACTTTGACTTGGCATTCATGAGACTGTTTACGTTTGACATTTAGAGTTCCACTTCGAGAAGTACAGCGTCACG
Source organism: Hippocampus zosterae (assembly GCF_025434085.1). Taxonomy (NCBI): domain Eukaryota; kingdom Metazoa; phylum Chordata; class Actinopteri; order Syngnathiformes; family Syngnathidae; genus Hippocampus; species Hippocampus zosterae. Next base: position 14,246,670 of record NC_067455.1, read on the forward strand.
TGATGTTTTGTACGCACGCATGTTACTCAACGTCGTGTTTTGGTCGCATGGGTTGTCACTTCACAGACCATTCATATTTGCAATTGTTTTTGTATCGTGGATGACAACTATGTTAAAATATTGGATTTAACGACAAATCAAAATTGGGCATCATGTCCTGCAGTGTGAACGGAACCTAAAAGACATCTAACTTCAACCGACACTAGGAAAGCCAAAGACAGGAAAGTTATGATAGCTTCAAAGTTTAGCTCACCAAAAGATGGTCAAACATTAACTTTGCTTTATGCACACGTGTTTAATTGTGAAGAAAAAGTAAACAGACTGGGGCGGCCCGGTAGTCCAGTGGTTAGCACGTCGGCTTCACAGTGCAGAGGTACCGGGTTCGATTCCAGCTCCGGCCTCCCTGTGTGGAGTTTGCATGTTCTCCCCGGGCCTGCGTGGGTTTTCTCCGGGTGCTCCGGTTTCCTCCCACATTCCAAAAATATGCATGGCAGGCTGACTGAACACTCTAAATTGTCCCTAGGTGTGAGTGTGAGTGCGAATGGTTGTTCGTCTCTGTGTGCCCTGCGATTGGCTGGCAACCGATTCAGGGTGTCCCCCGCCTACTGCCCGGAGACAGCTGGGATGGGCTCCAGCACCCCCCGCGACCCTAGTGAGGATCAAGCGGTTAGGAAGATGAATGAATGAATGAAAGTAAACAGACTGATTTGGGCTCATTAAAAAAAAAGTTTTAAAATGTATGCTATTTTAAATGCATCATGGACAGTTAACTATTGCACAAATACTGTGGGTGAAAATTGGCTAATATGTGACTCGGCAGGATTGATTTATGGCTTGTTTAAAACCAAGTTGCTTGATGTTTGCAACAGTAACTCTTGGGATTTGCTTGAACAATGGGGGGTAAAACGAGGGACTTATGATTTCCTCCAACCTCTGTTTTAACAATGAAGTGCAACTGCCCAGAGAGATAAAAAGCCCTCCCATGTAGCTTTTTTTACTAAATCTCTATTGAGTCCATCCAAAAATGCTGGTGAAGCTCATTTTAACGGCACATACACAAAGAAGTGTCTAAATTAAAGTGCCAGTTGCCAGTAGGCAGTGTGAACACCACCTGCTCCGGTAATGTTGCACACCATACACAAGCATTTCCTCATTTTAATCTGCAGCACTGTATTTACCGAAGGCTGTGTCACTGGTGACTGTGTAAGCACGCAAAGCACATTGCGGTAAAGTTAACTGATAACATGTGAAGTGAAATTACGAATGCACCGCCACAGATAAGGTGTGGCAGAGTCTTTCCTCACCCGGAGAAGTCAGTGGACAGTATCCCATATTTAAAGATGAAGACTCTGCTCACATGGCACAGAATCAGGTATCCCATCGCCACCACCATGGAATACCTTGGAGGAAAAGGAAGACGTTCTTGTGAGAGGTGCAAAATCCGGTGGGAATACATTTTCCCAAGTGTGATGATGATGAAGTGAGACCATGTTCTCATGAGAGATACATGATAATACAAAGATACAGTACCAACATACACTACAAATAGAACCAACATGCAGCAGATAAATCTAAATGCTCTCAACATAATTTTGTAAATGGGCCTTCAAATCAAAAGAAATTGGACTGCATTTTTGTTCATGTGGAAACGCTCAAATCCCAGGCAGATGCTGCTTAGAATACTGAAAATGACCTCCTGCGCGGGCCAATTAACTACAAACTAAAGATTTGTTGTCCTCCGAAGGTACAGTACATAGTAGTGCGCCACACACAGAATGTGGTTCAAGCTCAAATGAGCAAATGCTGCTACGCGTACTTTGTTGGAGCTAACATTACAAGGTCATTTAAATTGTAACAAATACTGGCCATGTGTCTAAATGTAATGACTCCTTTTGGCTAAGTGTGCACTGAATTTATCTTGAATCCTCAGTGTGCACTGGACCTGTGCAAATATAGAATTGGGTATGTTTAAGATGGGACGCCGTTTACAAGGCTCCCCACCAAGTGAACAATACAGACCAATTTCAACTCAGCCTGCAGCTCTCTCTTGCGTGTATTCCTTCATTCACAAAAGTGTCATAACAAACTGGACCTGACTTATTTGGTCTCATTCCTAAAATATGAATGTGGGTGAAAAGCCCAACGCGGGAAATTGTAGCAGGAGCTGCAAAGATTTAAACAGGCCCTTTGAACAGATGCACACACACAACATTGTTCCCCGTCTTTTGGGATTCAACAGACTGGTCTGTTAGGTTGACTTTCACCTGACATGTTTCACATTGGCGGCATGCTTTCAATCGGCAGTTTCTACACTCGGGCTGCAGTTCAACAAGGCAACAATCAAGAACATTGGAATGTGCTTTGAGTCAATGAACCACTTGGCCGCCATCACAGCTTGATTATCTGCGGTTGCATCATTGCTCTCCCATTTGTATGTATGTTGCCCGGCAGACTGGTCAATCTGGTCGGAAGACCGCTTTACCTAGTTGGCGACACAAGTCAGAAGTACAAACCTTCGTCGCTGTGATTCTTTCAGAACCTTCACTTACATACTCCTACAGACTCAGACTCCATCACAGGACAAAACATTGAATATATATAACGCAATGTAGAGTTAGTCAGCAGGTGGTATCTGATTTGGATCATCTCAAGATTTTGTGATTTAGACAGTTTGGGGGGGATTTACACAAGCCTTACTATAACCATAGCTTTTCTGGTCACTGCAGTATCTAAAGTACAGTATGCACACAGGAAACACACAAACAGATCACATCGAAATGCAACTCCTCCCACGTGACATGACTCAGCCAATCCTGTCATTTATTCCGAGTAGCTTTGCAAGTGGCAGCAGTGGGGTGTGGAAGAGATTTCTCTTCTCACTTCTCACCCAATAAACACATTTCAGGATAAACAGATGATGTAGTGCTATAAGAGAATAAAGGGGTGCCTAAAGCCGTTTTGTTGTTCATACTAGTTCAGATTTCTTACATCTAACATTTTTTATGAGGTTTTCCAAGAAGGACTGCAGTAATTCAAACTACTCACATTGATGTAATATTTGTTTATAAAAACACATACACTGATAGAATATCTCATCTTTTAAAGGGGAAGTCAACCCCTCAAAATATTTAAGAGAATATGTTCTATGTAGCCTTACTAGTCCAAACACGGCATTCTGATTAATATAGTCTTTGTGAAAATATGAGTTAAGCAGCCCAATCCAACCGTTGTCAGCCATCTCGGGGGTCGACCATTCTGCCACTTGCTGTTGACTGAAAACGACGTCATGTTGCTCGGGGCTCAAGCAATGACCAATCACGGCTCACCTGTTTTCAGAAGCTGAGCCCCAATTGGTTGTTAACTAAGCCATTTTAAATGGACAGCAAATAGCAAAAAATGATAGCCTACCCCCCAAGATGGACAAAAAACGGGTACATTTTACCGCTCGCCTCATATTCCCACAAACTAAATATCGATAATCAGATTAGCATGTTCAGGATGAGTGAAGCTACATAAAACCTGTTTTTGGTTTGACTTCCCCTTTATTTGTCAATTTTCAGGGTACTTTGGATCCACGAGTATATTTTGGATGTTCAGAACTACCGGTAGTCTACCGGTCTGCATGACACTGAGAGGTGTTTCTATTAATTTAAATTCCAAAACATCAGCAAAATAAGATTTTTGATATTGAGTTTGTACTGCACTGATAAAAAATCTCCAAACTCGTAAAAGGCATCAAACGAGCCACATGGCCAATGTTTGTATTTGAATTGAATGGAGCTCACAAACAAAAACAACATGCGGTACTTTACCTGTGTACATTGCTGATGTCAGTTTGGATGATTAGAAGGTAGTTTGCAAGCACCACCGCCAGGAGGTGAGTGGAGTACCTGCCAAGGGCACATATACAACCCCAATTACAATGAAGTTGAGACGTTGTGTTCAACATTAATAAAAACAGAATACAATGATCTGCAAACCATGTTCAATTAATTCTATACAATGCAAAGAGGGCAGCACAGTGATCGACTGGTTAGCACGCCTCACAGTACAAAGGGGCAGGCTTCGATTCAGGCTCCGGCCTTCTTGTGTGGATGGTTTGCATGTTCTCCCTAAGCCTGCGTGGGTTTTATCCGGGTACTCCAGTTTCCTCCCATATTCAAAAAACATGCATAGCAGCCTGATTGAACACTCAAAATTGTCCCTTAGTGCGAGTGTGAACGTGACAGGTTGTTTGTCTATGTGTGCCCTGCTATTGGCTGGCAACCAGTTCAGGGTGTCCCCCGCCTACTGCCCGAAGAGAGCTCAGATAAGCTCCGGCACGCCCCGTGACCCTTGTGAGGATATGCGGATTAGAAAATGGATGGATGGATAATACAAAGATAACATAATTAAACAAAGTGTATTATTTTGAAAGTGAACTTAGAATTTTATAGCTGCAACACGTTCCCCAAAACAGCTGAGACAGGGTCATGTTTACCACTGTGTTAGGTGACCTTTTATTTCAAGACCATTCAATTAACGTTTGGTAACTGATGACACTAATTGTTGAAGGTTTGTAGATGGAATTATTTCCTATTCTTGCTTGATGGGGGGCTTCAGCTGTTCAACAATCCGGGATCTCTGTTTTCATGTTTTACACTTCATAATGTATCATTTCATTTTCAATGGGAGACAGGTCAGGACTGCAGGCAAGCTAGTCTACTACCCATGCTCTTCTACAACAATGCCAAGCTGTTGCAACACGTGCAGAATCTGGTTTGGCATTGTCTTGCTGAAATAAGCAAGGGCGTCTATGAAAAAGACATTGCTTGGATGGCAGCGTATGTTTCTTCAAAACCTGTATGTACTTTTCAGAATGAATGGTGCCTTCGCAGATCCGTAAGGTACCCATGCCATCACAGATGCTGGCTTTTGAGCTTTGCATCCACAACAGTCCGGATGGTCATTTCATCTGTGGCGCAGAGGACAAGGCGTCCACAATTTCCCCCCCCAAATTCACCTGGTCAGACCATACAACACATCCACTTTGTATCAGTCGATCTTAGATTAGCTCGGGCTGGCGACTTTTCTGAATGTTGTTCAGAAATGGCTTTTAGTTGCACTTAATGTAGCGTCAAACTATATTTACTGACATCGGTTTTCTTAATCGGCAGTCATTGAATCAATCCTGTGTTCTACCGTCACGGTTTGGTTTGGCGCTGCCACAAAAAAGGACAAAATCCGACTGCAACGGACAGTTAGGACGGCAGAAAAAATCATTGGCACCGCCATACCCTCTGTTAGGGACTTGCACACCGCAAGATCCAAGACAAGAGCACGGAAAATCCTACTAGACCCCCCCGAACCCTGCCCACCATCTTTTCCAGCTACTCTCCTCTAGCAATCAACTCCCTAAACAGTAATCCAAATCTACCTGCATAGTGCCTCTTTGCAATTTTGCACAGCCCTATGGAACAGCATCACCGTTATTATCATTGTAGCTCCAGCTCTATACTCACTTGAACCACTGTCACTGATCTATATTCCACAGCACCAGACACTTTAAAGCACTCAAGAACATCTGCATAATTGCACACTCGTTGTACTACAAATACTGCGACTGGTCACTTTAAAATGGTTCAATGATTTTCTGCACCAACTGTACAACTGTTATAGTATTATATTCTACCACTGAACACAAGCTCTGTTTGAAACTTTGCACATTGTCTCACAGTTGTCATTGGGTGGCACACTTACATTATAGAATGTCCTTCCATACTTATTTGTGATGTCCTTGTTTATGATGATATGAGTGCAGCATGTACTACCGGAGACGGATTTCTTGTGTGTTCTACATACTTGGCCAAAAAAGAGGATTCTGATTCTGAAGTGTTCCTGACCCCATATGGGGATGTCTGTTTGTGATGCAGTGACGCATGAGGGATCAAAGGTCACGGGTATTCAATGATGGTTTTTGAGGTTGGCCGCTTACATGCAGTGATTTCTCCAGATTCTCGGAACCTTTTGGTATTATGGACCGTAGATGATGAAATCCCTAAATTCCTTGTAATTGTATATTGAGGAATATTGTCCTTGTTTCACTATTTTCTCAACCAATGGTTCACAAAGCGGTGAACCTCACCCCATCTTTGCTTGTGAATTACAATTCAATGCAATTCAGGGAAGCTCCTTTTATACCCAATCATGGCACCCACCTGTTCCCAGTTAGCCGTGTTCATCTGTGGGATGTTCCAAAGAGGCGTTTGATAAGCATTCCTCAACTTCTTTTTTGCCATTTGTCCTTGCTTTTTTTGGAACCTATTCCAGCCATAAAATACTAAGTAAATGATAATTTGGTTAAAGTAATAAATTTGATTAATTTGAACATTAAATGTTTTATCTTTGTGGTGGATTCAATTAAATACGGGTTGATCATGATTTGAAAAACCTGGTATTCTGTTTTTATTTGTTTCACACAATGTCCTACCTTCATTGTAATTGAGTTTGTAATAAGAGCTAAAATTCATGGACACCTGTGCTGTACTTAATAGTCAATTGTTGCGGATAGTCGGGCATTTGAACTTCTTTGCAGTTCAAGTGGGTGAGCGTGGTGTGGAGGATCCTCATACCGTACCATCCAAAGCAGAAAATGATTAATGTGACGCCCAGCAGAGTGGCCACCGCGTGCCTCGCCAAGGGACTGCTGTGTTGATGACTGAGGTAGAGACGAAACCAGAAGGCAGACGACAGAGCAAACAGCTGACACGCCAAAAAGTTCACCTGAGTGACACATATTTTTTTAAATGGTAAGTTTTAAGAGAACATTTGAGTGCTGATTACGTATGTTTTCTTTCAAGAATGGCACACCTCGTGCAAATTCTAGCCGTTTAGAAGGCACAATAAACCAGTTCATCCACCTGTTGCCATTTCATACAGAAGAAAATCTAGGGCTTCCTGCGAGTACAGTATATCAGCAAGGTGTTCAACTTAACAGGTCCAGATTTAAGCACGTCATGTTTGAATAAAGTGAGAGAAAAATCATCATTATCACGGCAGTATTATTATTAGGGTTTTTTTACATTTTTGTTCAGTGGTTGTCGGCATTGATAAATCACGAGGACACGTCTTTCAAAACAATTAAGTATACATATTGTGGTGAGATTCTAATGTGACTGGGCAAAACGGTGTAGTGTTGTGCTTACCAGTGCAAGAGGAAATCCCCAATATTCACTAACAGGCAGCAGCCACTGAGAACCAGTGGTTTGAATCGCACTGTGATTGTCCATGCGCTCGCCCATCCTAAACAACAACTTGTGTGTAGACGACGCGTCTTTTTTTTGCCTTTTTCTAAACGAGGCAGTACCTACTTTTGTTAACTGAAATACATCGCTCCTCCAAAAATAGATCCCGTGACAAGTCAAACCAGTCCACAGTTTGGTGAAGTCCAAGTCAAGCACGCCCGGTATCTTGGTCCTTCCTCCTCCACCGCCCTCTGGTTCACTCCACAACTACAACTGGCATAACTGCTGGAGTCTGACAGTAGAATAAAGATGAGCAGAGCGCTACTTCCGCGCATATCTTCAAAAATAAAAGTTTGGCCGTTCGGCTGTTTGTCAACCTGTTTTAAAAACGTTGTTAACCTGAACCAAAATAATAAAACTAATGTTGAATAAAGGTCAAGGCAAAGGAAGTCTTACCAAAAGTTTTAAAAGAACGTACATTGACGACATTCAAACACATTTAGAAATCTTTAAGTGACTTCATTTGAGGAGCAACTTCCTAACTATGTACAGATATTTTTTTTCATGGACCGAATAAATGGTTTTAGTAAACAAAATATGACAATATAACGAATGCGCAATTGGTTTTCTTTTTTAAAATAATGAACTGTTTATATTTATGAAATCAACATTATATATAGTAGCAAACTATTTTGTGAGCAAAACTGTATTGATTTTTAACTAGCCGCAATGTAATTTTTACAACATTTACTGTGCAGACCTCAAAATCAAAACTCAAGACTCGTTTGTGAAAACAAATGAATAACATTCCAAATAGTTTAGACAATATTTTCTTTTAATATATTGTAAATCACATTGTTACTTATATTAATATACTTTTAACCTTATAGGCTACTCTGGTTAAGATGCCCTCCCGGTGACATGCTGGAGGGACGGGATCGCTTGGCTGGCCTGGCAAAGCCTTGGTATCCCCTGGGAAGAACTGGAAAAAGTGGCTGAAAAGAGGGAAGTCTGGATTTCCCTGCTAAAGCTGTTACACCACACCCCCTTCTTATAATAAATTATGGATGGATGGATGCAAAACTGACTGTAGATGGTATGATAAGCAATCATTTCTCAGCCATAATGATTGTGTGCTAAGGTGTTGCCACCATATAGCTCCTGATATATTGTATTGTATTGTGAATGTAAATAATACTTTTTTGTGCTTGTGCATTTGTACTAAATGTGGGCCTTTTAACTTTGGATACAAGTTAGAGTGCGCAAACGTGCACCGATTTAATATTTTGTAGAATACCTAATGCAAGCATACTACTCCGTACGAACATACAATAAAGCATGAAAATTATCCTAATAACCGGTATCATTCTATTAATCAACGTGTATCGCGTTTAAGGTTTGTGATGATCTCAAACTGCACAAATACTGTTTTGTATAGTGAGTCGTTAGTTCCATCTAGTGCCCCAATTGGGGATTACGGCACGCGTGACAAGTGACGTTGTCTGTTTACAACTGCCAATTGGCACGTGGCGCACAGGATTCCACGACATCATTGGACAGAAGGGCCAAAAACGGGGCGGAGACTGTTAACTGATCAGCCAATAGCACCCAGCATGTAAATTGCATTTGAAATCTTCCCGGGAAATCTGAGTTTCGCGGGAGGGCTCTTGAGCGCGTAAACCGTATCCCTTCATTCATCAGGCCGTTTCCTGAAGCCATTTCTCGACGGGGGAAACGAGAGTTGCGCTACTTTTTAATCCATTGCATCTGCCTAAATGCACGTACACGAGGACAACTACTTTTCACAAATCGATGATTCAGACTTTTATCATACCTTCGGTCTGATTATTTTTGTAACTATTGCGCTGGATTAGCAAACGGAGCGGGTTGGAAGTGTCGAGACAAGAAAAAGGGGCTACCCGAGACCAAGATGAGAAGAGGGATCTCTTCGGCCCCGGACAAAGTGATTTTAGCGGGCGTTGGAGGCTCCCACCTTGACAGTAACATAATTTTGACAGCGCTCTCGGATCGTTTAAATCCCGCTCAAGCCAACGCTACTTATATCCAAATAATAACGACCCCGCCGCCTTGCAACGTTACCCAGACCTCGAATTTATGTTTATCCGAGCCATCGATAAACAACATTTACACAACACCTCAGCCAGCTGCAGCAAATGGAACAGGACAGCGACCCGCATTGGGAAGACCGCCGGTAAACTTGCAGAAAAGCATATTGAAATGTATTTTGTGTGTCACTAACAACCCGAAATGCGACAACAAGGCTAGCCTGCTCAGCTTAGCCGAGCTTGTTGTTCTGCCAGCTAGCTGCTAGCTACTTTAGCCATATAGCTAACTAACTACCATTAGCTAAGTTGTCCAAGTGGACTCCCGTTGGGTTTCGGCGGAATTGGATCAAAAGGGGATATTTTAAAATGGCTTGATGTTCACACTTCGTCCACTCGTGTGCGAACAGCTCGCCGTGCTAACTTCGTGATGCTTTTGAGTTCGCCTCAGCCTCGCAGCCAGATGGAAACATTGGGAAGAGATGAGCAACGTTAGCGGTGGCCTAGTGGCTGCTCTCTTAGTCTTCAATTTTGGGGGTTGGGGTGCTCTTCGGGTATTTTCACTGCACATTTGTACACTTGTACCCTTTGGGTGTTTGTCGTTTCTATTCTACTTTATGCAATCGCTCTTGATACCACTTTGGCTTCACCTCAAGTTTTGTGACCAGTCTAGAGCGTCATATCGTCGATTAAGATGCAAGTTGGTTTGAAGCATGAAAATGAGTTAGCTGTCAAGGCTAGTTGCACTGTTGACGAGGCCGGGAGAAATTCTTCGTTTTCGAAGCCAATTTAACAAGTTGGAACAAGTGTGTATGCTGACTGACTCCGCTGAATAAAGTGCAACATGATGATGCCTTTCTTAGTGAAACTCGAGTTTGTTGGCCTCAGTGCTACTTTACGCATTTCCTGAACTTGCAGCCTGTATAAACCACACGAAAAAGTGGAAGGTTTATTCGCTTGTTGGTTATTGTAACTGTTGGTGGTGTAAACTGTACATTTCGCGAGCAAAACTCCCGTGAACGTGAGGCCGGAGCCAAGAGCAGACGAGTGAGGGGAGCTGCTTGCTGGTATAAAATGGCTGACATTTAGACTGTCAACAGTGGACGTGGTACTCACTGACAAGTCTGAATAAAATTTGCAAGATTTGATTAAAACGGATGTGTCCTCTGTAAAATATTTTAAGCTGGGATGCAGCCTCGGAATACAGTACCGGTGTCACTGCATTGCCCTCCAAAACACACACAAGTGGAAGTGTAGGAAAAAAAGTTTTGGGGGCTCCAAGGAAAGTCACAAGGCCTCGAAATGGTGACAAAAATAAAGTAATAAAGTTCGAGAATGTCTCTCGATTATACGTGTGTGACAAAATGCAGTTTAAAGCAAAACCCCATTAGGTACTATGTTTTTCCTGTGAAGTAAATCTTGTCTCTGTTGAGGTGAGGTAATGCTACCAGAAACAATTTGAAATATCAAACACTGTTAATATGGAATTGTCTGAAAATTGACAATGAGGTTTGAAATCAGCCATTTGGAAGGGGAATTGTTCCAATAATACATGTTTGTTTAAATGCTATGGGGCAAGTGCGATGCTCAAGCTGTACTCACTGTTAGCATAAGATAAGAACATCTTTAGTTGTCGCACAATGGAGAAATTCCCAATATATAGCAGCAAAATGATGAAAAGGGAGAAAGTAGAAGACAAAAAGCACTGTCAAAAAGTAACTGAAAAGAGACTCATCTTCACGTTTTGGTGCACTCCACACAGGAATCCCTCGCCTTGTTTCATGTTTTTAGAGATAGTTTTTACCCTCAAATAGAAAATGTTTTGAAATCCAAAGCTTATCCTCTGCCCATATTCCATTCCATATCCTCCTTGTAGGCCAAAAGGCGGCTAGCTCTCGACGATTCGGACCACCAGTACCAGTCAGAACCATCAAGGACCCCAAGAGGCAGAGGGAGTGTTGCATTCGCCAATGGAGCCCATTTAAAAACACCGAAAAGTAAGACCATTTCACATGCCATGGAGAATTATCATTGAACCATCGTTGTACAAGTTTGACACACTATTCAAGAAAAGATACATGTAAGATGAAACACAGATTTGCTTTACTGTTTTCTACCAGTAATCATTTTGCACGATGCAACGTTCCTTTCTAAGTCTTATGGGTATATTTCTCCGTTCGTCCTCTTGGCGTGAGTAAGCAAGAATGTGATTTTGTGGCCGGCCCCAAAAAAGCATTTTCCGAGTGCACAGACAATGGCCATTATATAAAAATACCCAGAGAAACATTTTATGTTCGCCCTGCACATGGGAGACTTTGTTTGGAGAAGAATTGGATGTTTTCCTCTTTATTTGCCAAGGTAGTGTCCAATTGATATTTGATTTACTTTTATTGTTTCTCCCAAGGACCGTTTGCCAAAACTTTGTATCTATAGTTATTCATTTGCCGTGGCTGCACCGAGCTCTTTTTTGTGCATAGGACAGAGTTATATTTCGATCATGCTAAAATTGTGATTGTTAGAGTAACAGAATATTCCAGTGTCATTCAGAATCCACCGAGCAATGTCATTCAAGCTCACTTTGTGGTAGTGAGCAATGTCATTCAAGCTCACTTTGTGGTAGTGAGCAATGTCATTAAAGCTCACTTTGTGGTAGTATACAGTAAATGTTGAACATTTCTAATGAATTTGGGGATGCCCAGTGGGCAACCTTGTAGTAAGTTCTGGTGTTTTTGTGCCAAGGCACCATTTTTTGTGGGTATTATTATTATTTTTTTAATTCACATATTTACCGCATTTATGGTTTTGCCTCTGCCATAGTTTAGGTTAATTTGGAACTCCATCTTAACCTGAGGATCCTGTGCCCAGGGGTACTCAATCTTTTTTGACTGAAAATCTACTTTTCAAGCAGCCAACCTCCCACGATTGACCCGTTACTGCATGCCCGCGTGCATAGCATGATGACCAACAGCCATCACCGACCCTAACATGAAGGAAACAGAAAAATGAAAGATACAAGACAAGACTTGAGTTTGTGACTAGGAAATCACTGCCTACCTAAGTGCGAAACATGACAAAGGCTGGAATGAAGGCACTTTTGTAGCGTGTTACGATAACAAAAGAACACCTTTATTTGTCTCACAATGGAGAAATTCCCAATTAAGTGCAGAAGCATCACTCTCATAGCTTATGTCCATCGTTTAAAAAAAAAAAACACCACCGGGAATTCCAGATCAAACAAACTTTGAATGAGAAGAAACAAAAAAAGGTGATGTATCTCAACGATTCTGATCGCAACCTGTTAATGTTAGTGCGGAGGTTTTATGTGTTAACGTAAGAAAGCATGAGTTTAACATGTTATTTTGCTCTCTCATTGTAGCGCCCAAATCTCCACCAGAGAGGACGCGGTATGATACCTCCCTGGGCCTCTTAACGAAGAAGTTTGTGGACTTGCTCGCCCAGTCTGTTGATGGAGTTTTGGACCTAAACCTTGCTGCAGAAACTTTACAGGTACCCTTCACCTTAAACTGAAGAGCTGCGGAATGATGGTATTGTAGATTCTCTACCCACCACATTAGGTACTGTATAGCAGGGGTCCCCAACCGCCGGGCCGTGGACCGGTACCGGTCCGCACAGAAATAATTAATTGCCTACATTCCTTCCGTTTTATTCATTTCGGAATCTGAAAGATGTTTTATTTTGAAAAATTACAGGATTCACTGTGATATCAGTCGACAGTGTGTCACTCTTGACACAGGTGAATGTGCGCTTCTCGGCCATGTGATAGGTTACCGCATAAAAAACAAATGTCTGAAACGTTTTTTCGGGAAAGGGAAAAGGCCCAGCCGGGAGACGGAAGAGGAGCCTCCGACTTTCAAGAAAGAGAAGGCTACATTTAATAGACAGTATCAGGAGTCCTATTTCAAATACGGTTTTATCTCAACTGGAGATTCACATGTACCAAGCCGACTGCATATTAAGCGGCGATGGTGAGTCGTATTTTTCATGCACTTTTTATTTATCTTATTTTGAAGGCACGTTTAAACATTACCATAATGACCAGAGAATGTTGCGGCCAGATAGGACGTTCCCTGTGTCATGATTCGTGTTTATTATTATGTTTCGAAAATACCACACTTTCCATGCAGGTCATATTATATTGTTGCATCTCTGAAAATATTGTCTGACATGAAACCGGTCCGTGGGGCAAAAAAGGTTGGGGACCGCTGCTGTAAAGGGCTGGGCGGTAAAAACGGCAATAAGATATTTCACAAATTATACATTTTTTCAATAGACAGTCCATAGACTACCTCAGATTGCCATCAATTGTCTGCATTCTCTATTGCCATAGATTGCCCAGTGTTTTGTCAGTCAGTGCGAATAGCCAATGATGAGACCTTCTCCATGCTGAACCAATTATGTGGCTGCAATATAGCCATGCCAAATTAGGTTGACCCACACAGCACAGTAGAAGCCCCTCGCAACAGGTGCTCATGCTTGTGCTGCAGCAGCGGTTGGAGACTGCTAAAAAAAGAAAACGAGTGTTTCCACGGAAGAAATGATGGAAGACACAGGCCAAAGCCCAACACACTACATTGTTGACAAACGTGTCTCGAAAGTGATGCCGAGTTTATGTTCTCACAATGACGGGGAACACTTCCATTTTGTTTTTTAACCACTTGAAGCAGTGCCACCCGTTGGAGCACACTCAGTGTAAGACTTTACAATCTCATTCTGGGGAAAGAGCAAATAATATCCCCAACTTTAACCTTTAAACCAAGGTGTTTCTTCAGCTGCATTGAAGCATGGTATTGATGTGCGGGTTTTGCGTAGTGTTTCAGCGGCATGCACTGGCATTAAATGTGCATGTGCAGTGCAATGCACAACACTAGTGCGAAAGATGAAGGCAACTGAAATTAAATGTGCATTTTGTTGTTGATCTTTGACAGTGCATGTTTTGGTAATGTGGTGTGTAAGTGTAGTTAGATGTGCCATTCAGAGTTTTAGCTAACAGACATTGAATTCCTGTATTTAGGTGCAGAAAAGGAGATTGTATGACATCACTAATGTACTAGAAGGCATTCACCTCATCAAGAAGAAATCAAAGAACAACATTCAATGGATGTAAGTTGCCATGCCCACCGTGGCTGCTTTCCGACTTTAGGCAAATGTGTCCCATATCGATTTTTTTGCCGACATGTGACCTGCATCAGATTTTTTTTTTTAAATATATGACAGTCTGAACGACACATTTCATTTTTTTCCCACCAAAAATCTGACCTGTTTCACTTTCATATGTTGTCCTAGATCTAATACATATATATGATATATATATATATATATATTTTTTTTTTTTACAATGCGGTCTTGGTCTGAATGGCCAAGTCGCGTTTATCTGACCTATGCGTCAGCTTAAGCTCAACATGCGCTTCTTTGTAGAAATGAGATGATAAAAAATTTAGTCCCTACACGCAGGACCATTTTAACTTTTGTAAACACTGTGTTGTGAGTGATGTCTTTTATTCTGCACATGTGGGCCATTATGGCACTACATTTGGTTCACATACCACATAGACTGAGGACACCGTTCATATGCAATGTGAATAATTAGACCCCAAAATGTTGGTTTCACTCAAAAGTCCAAATTGAGCATCTTCCATTTCACCTTGCATGAGAAATACTGACTGCAGGAGAAATATGTTTCTAATCATTCGGCGCTCACAGGGGCTGTAGCCTGTTAGAGGTTGAGGAGTCACTGAACCAGAGACAAAGACTGACAGCAGAGGTTTCTGCGCTGGCGGAAGAAGAGCAGAGACTTGAGCAGCTCTTCCAAAGATGCACCCTGGATGCGAAGCATATGAGCGAGTCGCCGAGCAACGAGAAATATCCTTTCCTTTTGTTGGTTCTTTTTTTTAAATGGCGGCAACAAAGTGGATTAGACAACACCTTAATTCTTTTTCCACAAAAAAAAAAAATCTATCATAGTGAAGGCACAGAATATATTGCACAACATATTTTTTTTCTTAGATTACACTTGAATAATTGTTACCAAGAGAGGATAGATCCATTTTGTTTTCTAGATTAACGGCTGCATCTGATGCATCCCACCTTTTTAGGTGTGGATTGCGGGTCTGCACTTGCATCTACTATGAAGCACTGTTGCCAGAACATGTGCACATATCATGTACATGCTCACTTAACAATGTGGCTTGGCCTTGTCATGACAGAATAAGCATGGACTCGTCCTCATTCTATTTATTTATGAATTATTTTGCGCCTTTCGGCTTGGACTTTTACCCTTGCTTGCACAAAATTAATTGAACTCGCATGTCGGTTTCAGCGTTACCGTTTTCATGTTCTAAAATTCAAAAGACATTTTTCTTTGACCAGCTGACCACATTTGCATATGTCACATATGAAGACATCAATCACCTGGGAAACCTTCATGATCAGACTGTTATTGTTGTCAAAGCGCCCACCGACACTAAGCTAGAAGTACCAGATCCCGATGAGGTATGTGTTCAGACTGTCCACGATGTCATTCTGGTCTTGGTAAAATCTTCTTAGTAAGCAACACTGTAAGCAGGGTGCTACAGTAAGTCTTTTTGGGATGGCAGTTCTGCCAGAACTTTCACTGTTCCTCTACATTCATGATATAATATGCTAAGTTTCAAAGATAATTCCATATTTTGGGTCTTTTTACTGTATTCAAGCTTTTAATAAGGTATTACTTCTGCATAGTGAGCATGATAAAAAGATTGATGAAGCTTGATCAAATTAAGTGGAAAGAGAATATTAATGATTTTTAAAAAAAGAAGAAAACTGTGTTTACAGTGTTTTATCTTGGTTATTTGAGAGATTTGTACTGGCATGTTTGAGCCAGCGATGGTGAACTTGGGTTGACCTGACAATCTCGTACTGGTTCCGGACGGCCATTAATTTCAGAGGTAAGGATTAGTAAGGATTTTCAAAGGTAATGCTTGCTACAACACATACTGCAAGCATGCTGGATGAGCTGTACTGGAAAATGATTGAGCTTAAATTTATATATATAAATATAAAATGCTGATTTGCCACTCTACTCCCAAGTCAAAGTTAGTCTGTAGCCCTGAATAGCGCAACCAACAAAATGGCGTGCTTTTTGTTGGAACGCACGTCATTTGGACTCGATCACCTTTGCACAACAAGGGCCATTGGGCAACCATGAGAAGATGGTCTTGAGTTTGACTTCAAAGGAAATTAAAAAGTAATGCTGAAAGACCCCTGGATCAAAACTGTTTTAGTGCTCGCTGGTTACATGGTGCACATTTGGGAAACTTTGGCATTTGTGGAAAACTGTTCTGCAATGTTGTACATTGCTCTTTCTTTCAATCAGCTGCATTACTGACTAAAGATACAGGTCAGCTCTTTTCTGTCTTTTCTTATTTTAAATGGAATCATTTTCTCCTCAGAGTCTATCCATCCACCTGACCAGCACAAGAGGTCCTATCGAGGTTCTGTTGTGTCCAGACGAGAGAGACCATGGTAGTCCGGTGAAAAATGGCGGCATGGACATCAACGGGAACTCGCCTTTCCTCAAGGTTCTTCAAGGTCAGTCTAACCTCCGTCCCCACAAACAAAAAAAACCTGACCATCGCCAAGAGACCTGTGCATGATTCGTCATTTAATTGTAGCCCGTTGGAATATGCCGCATTCCTAGCGGTGCCTTTGCAACGGAAATTTTGTGTGCACAACCAAGATTGAGGTTTTGGTTTGATATAATATATTTTTACGGGTTAAGTTTTATGATTTGCATGTGCAAAAATGGGCACAAACCCGATTATACACGCAAGCAAATGTAGTTGATCTAACGGACCGTGCCCAGGATTTTAATTGACAAACGGACAAACTAGTGCCACAATTCATCGCAGCTTTTGACACAAATAAGCAAAATATTGGGTGGAGTAGATGCCATACAAATAGGTGTATTACTCATGCGAACTGCGGTTGATCAAACCAGAGATGAATTGTGGAGGCTCTCCATCTTACTCACTGTTGTGGACTTTTACATTTGTCAAATGGAATCCAGAAGTTGACTGCCATTATTAAATTCGTTTGTCAAGTACATTTTTCAACGAATAGGCATTGAGGAGGTCACACTAGTGTGTGAATGACTGACCATGACTTTTCTGCGCTGCAGAGCCCACCGTCCCGACCACGTCCCCTGGCACTTCCACCACCGTGTCTGTCACGGCTCTCTCGCCGATCTCGTCCCCGTACACCAGTCTTCTCCAGCAAACGGAAGACCAGATGCCCTCATCGCTGGGGCCCTTCTTGAACCTGGGGCCCCCTCTTCTGGAGCAAGACGACTACCTTTTAGGATTGGGAGACGACCAGGGAATCAGCGATCTGTTTGACACCTGTGACTTTGATAGGATGCCACCGCTTGGTCTGGACGACCTCCTGTGCAGCTAGCGCTCGCTGAGCCACATCCTGAGAAGTGAGCTGAAAGACGCGGTGAGCTTGGAGGCCTGTGACTTTGTAGTTAGTTTAAGCCAATACTAAATACAAGGAAGTTCAACAAAAAAGGGCTATTTTTCCCTCCAGTCCCCAGGGAGACTAAATGCCATGTTTACTCGTGGCGTCCCAAAAAGAGATTCAGGTGAAGATGTCACATCTCAGGCTCTGGGAGGAGGACTCTGAAGTTTAAGGGAGATGCTAGGTACTTAAAACGCTTTAAAAGAAATACAGTATAAGCCTTTATTTAAAAAAAAAAAAGACAAAAACAATGCAGTCAGTGTAGTCAGACCGACATGAACAGAAGACACCATTTGGCGTGTGAAAGGAAGCTGGAAAGAGTTTTATTCTACAGAATGAATGCACATAGTAAGACCACTTTGAAATGGGAAGTCAAAAGTGTTCTTAATTTGTTCGATGCACTCCCACTCATTGAAACACATTATTCTGATATGGCATTTGTGGAATATGAATGAAGCAGAAAAAGAGAAATTATTACCTGAAAATGACATCACATTGCCTCAGGGCTTAGTTAACGGCCGTCATGGCTCCTCTGTGCTCTGGGTTTGGTCAGAGTCCGCAAGCTGATTCTTTAGGTACTGTGATGTCATTTTCAGTCGACAGCAAGTGGCCATACAAGGCAAAATGGCCACTCACTGAGATGGATGGGAATTCGCTGCTCAATTCATATTCCACATGGGCAATAACCAATCACAATGCCGTGTTTAGATTGGTGGGGCAGAATAGAACATACTGTATTGTAAATACACTTTTTTGGACTTGAGTTTCCCTCTCAGATTTCATGTCAATTTGGATATTTAACAGGACTCTGAACTTTTGGAAGTCAAGGCGGTTCTTTGTACCAAAGTCATTTGTAAGCCTTACAGTAAATGTCAAATTTAATTTAGTGTCACCCTTTACGCCGTGCTTTTATTCTAATAGACAATTCTGGCCCTTGACGATACATTTGAAACCTGTACCTATTCAGTGCCCTTTGGCTTTGTGTTCTTGTCAGAGTAGTATCACACACCTCTGACCAGGACACAAACCACCTCCACGTTACGTGACCCACTTGGTGTTTTCTGCAAAGCTGTATAAGACATGTCTAGGTGAGTAGTATTTTTAGGTTGCTTACTTTTACTGGATTTTAAAACCGTTAGAATTAACCAGTCATATGTTGGTCTTAAAAAGATAAGCAACCACATTGAATCGACCCGTAGTCTAGATATGTAAAATTCAATACCATCCCTTATTGACCGCCACTGCTCTTGCTCCCAGTGGCTCATTCTATTTGATGACATCTGATGGTAAAACACAATTGTTTTGTCTGAATCTGAAGCTCGGGAAACCCGCGGCTACAAGGTCGTATTGCTGCTGTTAGTATGAACATTTTGCCGACCTGCTAGTGTGTTTGTGCAATTGTGTGTTTTTTGCGTCAGAAGATCTTGCTTGCTCAAGTGTAAGCCTGCCATGTGTAAATGGATGAATAAACGGTTTTCTCAAAATGGTCCGTGCACAAGGTACCATGGGCTACCTCTCGATAAATGTTTGACAATACAGTAGTGATTGGGCATAAGAGTACGTGTCACCGTAGCTTAGTATGTGATTGAGGTTACCTTGGTATGTTAGCAGTGGAGAGCTCGTACACCCGTCTCACTTGTGTCCTATCTTTATATATCAAGTAGAGTACCGGTACTTTGATTGGTCAGGACACATTTACTGCAGGAATCCTTCCCGGTAGTTATTTTTTTTCAGATTTGTTTAGACCCCCCTAATTAAGGTCATTTATTCACCCAAATTTTTTTTATTCATTGACTAAGTCCCCCTCACTATAAGCTCTTGAAAATGGCCATTACAAGACATGAATGTCTCCACGGGACTGGGATCAGTGACTTCTGTCCACTGCTCAAATGTCTACCTTTGCTTCTGTGACACTGTGTGTCAGTTTTTAACTTTTTTGGACTCTTCTTGATTTTAGTTTTTTTTTTTTTTAGTTCATTAAATACCTGTTAATTTGTGTCTCTATTGATAGTGCTTATAAAAACTACATAAGGCTTTTACCACATTTAGTTCCTCAAGTCTTTATGGGAAAGTACGGTGGAGTATTTCGGCCAAACTGCATACTTATTTATAAATAAAAAAATACTATGAGAATAAATTCAAGGAATTCCAAAAATGAAATAAAAAGCTTTACAAAAATGAACTTGTAATTCATTGTAGTTCAATGGGAGAAAATATTTAGTCAAACCAGCTGTATTGTATAATTGTAGAAACTTGTCTGCCCCCCCCCCCAAAAAAAAAAAAACTACGCAAACTGATACCTTCTGTCGGCTACATTCTGTGAAATTGAAGTGTTTCTAACAAATTTCATGACATATGGATGACCTGAGACAAGTGGCGGTTGCATTGGTTAACATTATACGGTTTATTCTTGTAACATTTTTTTGTCATCGTGTCTTTATTGTAAATCTATGACTTTTTGAAATTCTGACTTGACTGTGGTAAAATTACAAATTCAAACTTACTCAGTTTAATGTACGTCTCTTTTCAGAATGGCCTTAATACTCCTTTGTATACAGTACCAGACAACTTTTCTGACTCTGGTCATGTTTTATTTGCTTTGGTGGGGTTGAGACCTGGTGTTTGGAAAGATTGTGCCTTTCCATTTGATTCTAAAGGAATGTTGATATTTTTGTGAAGCACACTATAGTGTTGCTTTAGGGCCGTCACGAGCGACTATTTTTAGAATCAATTATTCAAATTCATCAGATAAAATTTTATTTTCCATTGAAATCTGTTTCTGAACATTTTTTTCCCCATTGACTGTTCATGTACCAATTATTGAGGTTTATTTGGTATCATAGTAAAAAAAAAAAAATTGAACTGATTCACTAACTCGTCCGGCATTGGTTTTTCTCAATTAGATGTTGCAAATATCTTATTTTGATTGAACACAAACGATCATCTGTTCACTTTCTTGAAGCACTACAGAAACCACAGAATAAATCTGATGATTTAGCAATTCTAAGTTAAACAATGCCTCTAATCAATGACTCGATTATTAAAATAGTTGCCAATTAATTTGATAACCGATTGTTGATTAATTTTGACACCTCTACATTTCTTACACAGAGAGAGATAAGTTTAATGATGATTGCAAATTCCATCTGTTCTTAAAGAAAATATTCCTAATAACAGCAAAAATGTTAACGGCCCTGTTATACTTGTTCTGGTTCACCGCCAAAACAAAATACTAAAAAATATAAATACTGCCAGAGTCAACTCATTACTGTGAGAAATAAAAAAGTGATATTTTGCTTTTTCCAATTTGGGTGTATGGTTCTTGGTCTAATGTCTACTGTTAGTGTTTTGCTTTTGATGTGTGTTCATAACTTGTTAACATCTCTTTAATGAGGAATTGTGGTTGCATATGTTAGAAGGGCGGGTGAAATGGGAGTTTTGTACTGTCAGACTTTGTAATTGAACATTTGAATAAAGGAAATAACCGAGCAAGAACTGTTTATTCCATGTCAATAATCAAGTATATTGGAGATAAAAGCGTGAAGCTTGGAACATGCGCTTCATTCTGGATGTATTTTTCAGCTGCTACAAGGCTGCCTTTGTAATTGAATTGATATGACCAATGAAAATCTGATTCAAATCAATTGGTACCGGTTTTGATATTGGTCCTTAAATTTTAAAGACAAATGAATCTTAAGTGTTTAGTAGGAGCGATTCTCTTTTCTCTGTTGCCCAAAACAATCACCTCAGTTTTGTTTTAGTTTAGAAGAAGCACATTTTTCTTCATACAGTTACTACTTTGTTTTAGGCAGTGAGACAACAACTTGCGTCATTTGGAGACATTGATAAATATTGCTGTGTATCATCTGCATAGTCATGATCACCAATATTTATTTGCATTTGAAATAATTTGACAGAATAGTTGCATATGCAGGGTGAACAAAAGGGGTCCGAGGACTGACCCTTGAAGGACTCCACATGTCATAGCCATTAACTCAGATTTAACACTTTCAATGGTTACAAAATAACTAATTTTCTTCAAGTAGAACCTGAACAATATTAGGACTCTTTTATTTACTCCCACCGAAGTTCCCCACCTTTATAGTCATATATCATGATCAACTGTATCATTATGTGGGGAGGTTCTCTGTGAACTGTCGGTTTGTGAAGATCTTTGAGACTGAGTATGAGCTGTAGAAATGAACTTGACTGGACTCGGTTCAGTCAAGGGCTTGGAATGTTTTGTTAAACTTTCATAATGAAAGGAGAATTTCGATCTTTAAATGAATCTAACATTATTATTATTCTTTATATGGTCGGCAACAACTATATCGTTTACACTTACATACTGTAACTTTCTCAACAACCATGTCATCGTCATTTTTTTAATCATAAAACTGTTGAAACAATTGCCGAGCAGTTCAGTCATTGCTTGCAAAATGAAGTTTGTCTCTCTTCTCGCACCGTACTATAGTGTCAGAAAAATATGGCGGATATGGAGTTTTGACGCTTTGTTTTGGTGCTTCAAACGCGTACTCTCACGTTGTCTGACTCTTGCTCGCTTGTGAATTGCACCCGACGTGATCAAATAGCAACGTTTCACTTGAGGTAAGAATCAAATTTAGCAATGCATCATGAATATCTGGCCAATCTAGGTGTCACGTGGCTCACACATTTTTTTAAGCTACGCCTGCTAACAACTAGCAGGGTCCAACCAAACGTGGAAGATTGTCAACATCATTCATTGTTTAATTGTGCTTACGAGGAGGATATTTTTATAGTCATAAATAAGAAACCTAGAAGATAAATCCTCGCAGCGCCTTTAAAACCCGAGGCAGCCATTGACAAGAGATCGGATAGTGGAGTTAGTTTAAATTGATAGATTTTTCAAACTCTAATATAAACACAGGACCCGTCTTCGCGATTGCCACACACACACAGTGAATTTCTAGAATTGGTTGGGTAATTTGTCCATACGGCCACATTCATAAAACACCCGACCCGAGCGTTTACTCGGAGCTAAGTATAGTATGGTGGGACAGGACTTTCGACAGAATCCGTTTCTCATTTCAGTTCAAACCTAAAGTGAGCTAAACCGGCTAATGGCTAACAAGGTCAAATATAATAATAAAAAAACAACAACAACAAAATACCTTGAAATAATTCAACGAATCAAATCTCATCCTAAATTTCATTGATGTGCAAAAATGATGAACTTAGAGTTTTACTTGTTTCCAGTAAACTGATAAACAATTGAGATAATCACTCTACACAAGTGGATGTTTTTTCTCAAGTGGCCATGCGCATATTGCAAATGTAACTTAGAATTATTATTTTTTTAATCAGCACGTTGTGGAATGATTAGCACATCTGTCCCAGTTTTGATGTCCGGGTTCCATTGGTTATGGGCCCTGTGATTAGCTAGTGGATGGCTCCATCTTCACCGCGACCTTAAGAAAAAATAGCAACTCTGTTTAGAAAATGGATAGAGGGATATAAGTGGAGGATATGTTAAGTCGGACCATATGTACTTTGCTTGTAACTGTGGTCACTTAATAAGTTTATAACTGTGCTTCGTATGCAAAATGTCCTGAGACAACTTCTATTTCGATTTGGCGTCATGTAACTGAAATGGAATTTAATATTTGTTTGTTTAAATCAGATGCAAGAAAATGAATACCAAGCATAAAACATACTAACATAGAACAGTGAGGTAATCGGTCCTGTGATTGGCTGGTGACCGAGGTGTACTCGACATCTGGGTCAAAGTCAGCTGGGATCGGCTTCAGCTTTCATTCATTCATTCATTCATTCATCTTCCGTACCGCTTGATCCTCACTAGGGTCGCTGGGGGTGCTGGAGCCCATCCCAGCCGTCTCCGGGCAGTAGACGGGGGACACACTGAATCGGTTGCCAGCCAATCGCAGGGCACACAGAAACGAACAACCATTCGCACTCACACTCACACCTAGGGACAATTTTAGAGTGTACAATCAGCCTGCCATGCATATTTTTGGAATGTGGGAGGAAACCGGAGCACCCGGAGAAAACCCACGCAGGCCCGGGGAGAACATGCAAACTCCACACAGGGAGGCCGGAACTGGAATCGAACCCGGTACCTCTGCACTGTGAAGCCCACGTGCTAACCACTGGACTACCGGGCCACCCCGGCTTCAGCTTTCCCGCTACTCAAACTCTACTCAAGCCATCCACCAAGAAAAATGGTGGATGGCTGGCATTTCCGGTGGAAACAACAACACACATGTATTTGTGATTGTCAAGGTTTTAATGAATTTACACTTGAAATTGAATTTATGTTGAGATGCTCCACTTTAATTTTCACTTAAACAAGAGCACCCCATACTGTTCATCCTCATTTTTGCTGACAAAGCATTTTGTTTCAGACCATGCCATCGGCCTGTGACTCTCTGATTGACGACATTGAGGACATGGTGTCTTCTCATGACCCCACACCTCATGAGAGGCAGTCTGCCCGAAGGAGTATCATACCTAGGTCCAGGAAAAAAACTGACATTTTGGACAATGAGGAACTCCAAGCTGACAGGTATATTAAATATGTCAACAAAAATACAACGCACCGCATAATACCATCTAACGCTAAAAGCGCACACTAGGGATGTCACGATCCGTTTATGTGATCGGAAATCGGGGGGCTGATTATGTGATTTTCACTTGATCTACAAAGTGTACCTTAGAGTGTCTGTAAACTAAATTTTTTAAACTAAATTGTACTAGTTACATTGTTTACTATATATCTTATACATTTTTTTACAATTGAGGATTAGATCTTTAGTATATATGCTATTCAAATGTTTTTCAACTTATCCTTTCCACTTGTGGTCCTCTAAAATTATTTCTAGTCTGATTCCTGGCACTCAGAAAATCTGGATGAAAACATGGGGCTGCAGTCACAACAACTCAGATGGGGAATACATGGCTGGGCAGCTTGCTGCCAGTGGATACAAAATGACAAGTAAGAAACCTTTTCTGTGGTCTATATTGTGTTTTAAAGTGATGGTCAACCAACTCAACAAGAAAGAAAAATTACAAAATAATCTTAACAATTTTACACCACTTCAAAATTCTGCGAGAACCTTTGATGGTGCAGTTGATAACACTTTTATCAAGGTAACAGTTTGAACCTGGCGCTTGGAAATGTCAATTTATTCCTATCGAGGGGAAAAAAAATCTTCAACTTGGTACGTTGACAAGAACTACCTTATGTTAAACTTTAGAGGTTCCGCTGCATATTCTTGGAATAGAGGTACAGTTATTTTTATTGAGCAACCATAAATTAGCACGCCGCCATGCGCCAAAACAGGGGCAAATAAAATCAGAATCAGAATCATCTTTATTGGCCAAGTATGTACAACACACAAGGAATTTGTCTCCGGTATAACACGCTGCACTAGTATCATCGTAAACAACAAAATCATTGAACCATTCTAATTGCCCGTTATGTTATTGTGGAGCTGAAAAAGGGAGTGCCAGGAGGTATATGACAGCAAACACATTATTGCACATACGTCTTGAAACTCAGAGGGACTCGTAGGATAAAGAAGGCACCAATATAACCCCTGGAGTCGACCATGCCACGTAGATGGCGTACACTAATTGGTTTCCAGTTCCTTGCCACGTAGATGGAGTACAATAATTGGTTTCCAGTTCCTTCTGCGGAGGAATTTTGTCAAAACCACCACATTATGATGCATTTGTAACGTTAGATTTTCAAATGAAAGTACATCTTTTTCAAAACCTCTTTTGTTACCAGGTAAACAATGATACTAGTGCAGCGTGTTATACCGGAGACAAATTCCTTGTGCGTTGTACATACTTGGCCAATAAAGATGATTCTGATTCTGATGTGATTAATTTAGCGCCCCCGCCCCCCCCCCCCCCCCCCCGCCATCCCCCCAACAACCCAACTCAAAGTATAATACACCCTCCTCGACTCCTCAATCTTATGCTCAAGAAATTGCTGTACATACTAATAGTAAGGAAAACAAATTCTTTACAACAAATATTGGAAGATAAAGTTGAACTCGACAGGACAAGTAGATTTGGCCTCTGAATTTTGTGTATTTGTGTGATGAAACACAAGGTGGCGGTATTGCTCTGTTGGCAGTAAAGTATTGCTCTGTTGGCCAGACACAAAAAAGGAATAGCAGGAATTCTTAAATTGCCTTACCGTCAAGGTACTTGGAATCTGTAATGAAATAAAAGCAGTTTTTTTTCAGAAAGTTGGTGCAGAGTTGTTTTCTCTTCCCGCTCTTGTTGCGGTGCGGGAAATATCCGCCTTTCTCTCAATCTGATTACTGAACATTGCTTCTGTAGCTGTTTGACGGTCCATTGCAAATCAAGGTGCAATTCAAGACAGTATAACGTAATAGTCACTTGGTAATAAAATCAAAAGTTGCTCTTGTGGATAGTGTTTTCTTTTTGCTCAGCTGGCTTTCTCTACTTTATGTGGTGCCTCATAATTCCCGCTTCTTCTTATTATTATTGTGTGTGTGTGTGTGTGTGTGTGTGTGTGTGTGTGTGTGTGTGTGTGTGTGTGTGTGTGTGTGTGTGTGCGCGTGTGTGTGCGTGCGTGTGTGTTAAATGCAGTTTCAATATTGCAGTGTGCAATGGTTATGTGTTCACAAGGACCAACGTTATTGTGATCCGGATATTTATTCTCAAAAGATATAGGATCACAATGAGTTTACCAATGCAGTGTAATAGTTTGTTTTTCATATGACGTCAAAGTTGATGACAACTGGAAAGCCTTCTCACAAATGTTGGAGTAATCTGATTACTTGTACTACTTCCATGGTATTACACCAGTGTTGGGTCTCTGTCATGAGAGCCTTCTTGGTTGAGATTCTTTATGCAGTTAAGTAGTTTGAGGCTTCACCAACCATTGGGGAATATTCTTTCTCTCCATTGTCTCCCAGTTTCTGCCATGTCTGCAGGGTAGTGATTAAGAGGTAGCAGCTCTCTGCCGAAGCTGAAGGATTAGTTTGATTCCCATTTTGTTCTCCCCTCCAGTCTTCTGTCTCTTCCTCTTTGTTAATGTCTGCTTTTCTCTTGCCTCATATTTTGAGAGGTCCCACTCCATGCTCTCTGAGCCAGTGCCGTTAGTTGTGAAAGGAGAAATTGTCTGTCATGGACAGAAATGACAATGATTGTGTACGTGCTGTTGTGAGTGGTGTATGCTATGCCACGGAATTGAATCGGAGGGTTTGAGATTTCTGCACGTGAACGGAATAATGGAATCATGTAGATTATCAAGGGCGGAGGGATATGGTGTCTTATTGAACAGAGGAAACCTGATTGATAATT
Source organism: Hippocampus zosterae (assembly GCF_025434085.1). Lineage (NCBI taxonomy): Eukaryota > Metazoa > Chordata > Actinopteri > Syngnathiformes > Syngnathidae > Hippocampus > Hippocampus zosterae. The sequence goes on from NC_067455.1 coordinate 14,273,815, forward strand.
TTGGTGTTTATTGTTGTGCCTCTTGACAAGACAAAGCAGCTGACGTCCGATGTGCATGAGATCAATGCTGCATCGTGAAATAAATAGTTTTAGACAAAGGCCAAGCTATAAAAAACATGACATCACCTTCTCTCCCTCCCACACATTTTCTTCTGCCTCTCTTTCTGTCGTACTGCCCGCTCCCCCATGCCAAACTCTTTCATTCTTTCTCCAACTATGACATCATCACCTTATGTGAAGCGTAGTAGCAGTTGTTGTGGCGGCCTCTAGATGGCAGCCTTACCCAAAGAGAAGTGGAAGGACATGATGAGGTCATGCATCTTAGAAACAATCTTTATAAATCGCCATTGCTTTTCTCATTCACAATTTTCAGATACGTAACTCCTTTTCTCCTCAGTGTGAGTTAAATCATCAGCTTCCGTTTGTGTAATGGAACTGTAAAGGAAAATGTTGCTATTCAATTGTCAGTATTTTTGCATGCTCTGAAAAGCTACTAGGGAACACATCACCCCCACCAGTTGAGATAATAACTGATGATGTCAGTGCATTTAAATTAAAAAAAAATCAAAATGAAGTTTAACACTAGATTTCAAAAGGCTGCTTTGCTTTCATTGTGTTTACACCTGATCAACTGTCTGCATTTGTGTATGCTTGCCGACGTGCTTCATGCCTTCCACTGTATGACCAAAGAGGGCACTGTTAACCTGCAGTAGCGCGCTGGCAGCAAATGAGCTAGTTGAGAGGCTTGTACAATGTGCCAGAAATTGACTTCATTGAAAGGCGTGTACATAAAAGCACGCTTGCAAGCCAACTCTCTCCCTCCCTGTCGCTGCCAGCCGTCCTCACACAAAACACTTCAGTTATGAGTTTTACATAGCGGTTAGGCAAAATGACTCCCTTGTACACATTGTCAGCCAAACGGGCTGCTTTTAGTTCCTTGTTTGGACACAGGCAGTTAAAGGATATGATGACTTCACGCAATGGGTGTGAGGTGTGTTGCTCATATGAGATTGAAACAACAGATCTGCCGGTATTAAAGATGGGATAGACGAAATGTTTTTAATTTCCCATAGTGAATTATTGCAAATGTCATAATGAAAGGCAGTAATTAGCTCTTTGAACTGAAGCACTTGGAGGTTTTGGATTGTCCTTTTTATGGCACTTGAAGGAAAAAAGTAGCTTTGTCTTTTACTGGTTCATTCATTACATATGTAATATTATGTATGTATTTGGTGTTCAAACTTGTTCTGCCTAATTTTTTTTCCAAACAACACTTGTTTTTCAGCCGCTCCTGTCGCTTCGAGTGATTGCATTACATCACTGCAGAGTATTCTCGCTTTTAGTGTGTGCGTCTAGATGTCGCATATGCAGCACCTCATTCATTCATAAATCGGATGGTGAGGATCCTTCTGATTGGCTGACGGTGCGCTACACAACATTACGCGCCGTCGCGTCATAGTGAGTGAAGCCTTAAAATGTTCTCTCCAACTCCACCTCTCACATTTACAAACGCGCACACTTGGCCGTTCGACAGACACACACTTCAGAGGTAGTGAAAACAGGTTTGATAAAGGGCAAATGGGTGATGTGTGTGTGCGTGTGTGCGCGCTCGTTGGCAGCTGTCACTTTGTAAAATCAGATGGGCTGTCTGTCTTTCTGCTAACTCACTGCTATACGTGTCCGACAGTCCACTCCGCTGGCTCGATGGGAGAAAATGGCATAGGGGAAGGTGATGTACGGAAAAGAGGAGAGGACGTATCTGCGGGGTAATGGATCAAGGACGCAGCCGAAAGAGGCGGATGCAAAATTTAAAGCAGCAGTCAGTCCCGTAGAAACAGACACTAGTGAGACGCTCGTCTGACGACATGCTGCAGTAGCTCGAGCGCTTTTAATGTAAAGCGTTAATAACAATAGACAGCTGAACCGGGCACTGGATGCAATAAACGTATGCTGGCTTACATACCTACATGCATACACTTGAATAATTTTTATCACTCCATCTGCACTAGGTTCTATTTATACCAAGACTTTAAAAGCTTTGAGCAGGCATATGACGGCTGGGGCGCCTGTTAATATGTAAATACGGATATGCAAATTCATTTGTTGACAGGGTTAAATAATTCTGAATATTATCACTTATACCGAGTGGCTGTGTTTAAAAATGTCTTTTTTTTGGTCTAAAAAAAACACATCAGCGTCCATTACTGATTATTTGCATTTATCCTTTTGAACTTGAAGTGGAAAAAAAATTAAAAGGCAGAATCGCTTGCTTGCATCTCCTGTCTTGCAGACAGGCATGCAAACAAACATTTTCCATGGCCTGGAATTCCACTCAAGCCCAAGTGCAAGCCGTCCACTATAACCATTTAAAAGCCAGGAAATTGGAATGATCCCAAGTGCTGTGCGTGCGTGCATGCATGTTCGTGTCCGGCTGATCCTACAAGGTGACCCTCATGTATGCAGCACCCAGGAACCTTTTAAAAGCAATGGGATTAGGTAACCCAGCCCGGCCTGCTCTTAAAACTCCCTTGAGAGAAGAATGGATAGAGAAAAGAGGAGAGTGGGATTGCATGAGGAACGGAGGGGATCATCACTCAATCTCATCTATCGATTACTTTGAGGAAAAGAATTTTGAACTTGTTAAAAATGTAATGAAAACTGCTACTGTTGAAAACACACGAGAGAAAAAATCACTCTCACTTTGCTTACATGACAACAGCGTTTTGATGTCCGCAATGGCAAATATTTTCAAAACATGTCTCAAACAGGAAGTCTTTGAAAACAACGGTCATTTTGCATTTGGAGATGTATGCCTAAAATGGCCAACTGTAAAAATAGAAGACACATAGGTTGGCTTCGTCGGTGACACTGGTAGTTGCTTATGGCGAATAACATTTGCTGACCGAATGTTTTCAGAGATGAAGTAGGAACGCTGCAGTTGTTTGTTTCATGTCTTATAAAATCTCGTGTATTTGTATACTGTGTTACATGTTCATGTTTATTTTTGCAAACTCCCATCGATTAGTCCGTTTCTAAGGTGCCTTAGAAATACAGCATCCTTTGTCGTATCGGAATTTACTCACACATTGACTCAGTGTGAAACCGACAGGTTATACACTTGGTTAGTGAGAATTTAATTAGGATGTAAAGGCACCCTGGTTGGGAATCACCGCTCGACACTGTTTTATTTCCTGTGAGTGTGAAGAAGCAGAGTGTATTAATCATGTGAGGTAAGTCTTTAAAATTTAGAAAACCACAACATTGAAAATAATCCTTGCCCAAAAGGATCGTATTGTTTCCCAAAGTAGAAAGTCAATGGATAACGAGAAACAAGATCATCACAACGTTTACAGTATCGATAATTTGTTAAATTTAGTCCAGGGGTGGCCAACCTGTCAGTGACTAAGAGCCTTTTTTTTAATCTCGTTAATGCAAAGAGCCACATACACATGGGCATCCCGTCCTCGCACGCACACACACACACACACACATGAACATGAACGAAAGCTAAAGACACAAGCCCCCCCCCCCCCCCCCCCCCACACACACACACTTTCCTCCTGCCATTCCTTGCGGTCGACTCGGGACAAGTTCGCTGGCTCCCAGTTGATTGCGATCAACGTATTGGGCACCCCTGCCTTGATATCAGCGGTAATTCGCTGACTAGCTTAGCGCTTAGCGCCGTTGTTTGCGGATGAGTGGTGATTCAGTCAGCTGATTGGTTGCCCTGTATGTCAGTCAAGTAACAGGATTGATGACAGGCTGACATAGTATGTTCTGTGCCACCGTCGAGGCGTTTTCAACGTGTGAAAGCCCGGGAGCCGCATGTGACTTGCGAGCCGTGGGTTGGCCACCCCTGATTAGTCTATATTTCTATGCACTCCATGTCTAAATGAAGCAACGGGAGGATAAATGATTGGCTATGCCGGAAAATTTGATTTTCCACCAGGGTTGGGTTTTTTTGGGGATGGATTCACTATTCCCCACCGAAGTCTGCCAGCCAGTCACCCCTTGTTATCCCAGGAAAACTGCCTGCGTTCGGAAGGGATTTGAAATTCCCACTAGTCATATATTGGGATTATTGTGGCTGTGATTTGAGCAATGGTATAAAGTAGGAGTCATTCGATCAACAGAACAGAGGACACTCCCAACAATTTCAGAAAAAAAGGGTCAGTGTCAGAAAAATGGAGTCATATTTACATTATCATCTTCAAGGACAAATTTCGAAAGGATGTACCTGACTTCTTAGCAGTCGCTCGGAAAGAACCAAAGACAGATCGATATTCTGTGACATTTTCTTTGTCAGGTTGTCATTATGTCTCGCTTTTGGAATAATTAGCTTGTCCGTTCCATTAAAAGCTGATACTTTTGGGTTCTCTTGATTAATTTGTCCTCCCCTTTGTTTTTCTCTCTCATCTGGACTTAACAAAAACAAATGTGAAGAAATGAATGCTTGAAAGACATTCACAATTAATGTGATGAGAGGCTGATGGTGCGGTCGTGATTATGAAGCAAAAGAAATGAGGTCTTCAAGGGCATGCAACAAATAGTTATTCAAGGCCACCTTCAAGCCCCCAAATTACCCCCCCCCACACCTCACTTTTTACCTAGTTGCCCCCTGCTTTCTGTCATATAGGCTCAGGTTCACAGACGTCAGTGGCATTATTTGGTGACCACCTGCTGAAATGGAAAGCAAAGTGTGCATGTTCATATCAGACCACCCGCTGAAGACGAGCGCCGGCTGACATGTACTGTATGTGATTGAACACTGTTTGGGGCTTACGAGTTCATATGACGTATGAAGAAACTGTGGAAAATGGAAGATGGGAGCATTTGGGAAGGTGAAAGAATTCAAGTATTTTGCACAATGGAAGATGACTGGTGTGTGTAAGAGCATGTCACTGGTTTTGTAATAAATAAATTTGACACGTCTCTGTCTAATCTTTCCTTCATACATATAAATGACTTGGCAATGCGTTCCATTTCCATGTGAGAGCACAGATATGAGATAAAGTGGAGTTAAAAGCTGTGAATGATTTGAGCGGCGGCTTTAATTTGAAGCGGCGTCGGACAAAGTAACCTTGATCACCAAGCAGAAAAAAAAATGATTGGAGACATTGGCCGGACCTTGCTTGACCAGAGAAAAACCGCATTGATTTACGGTAAGCAGCTCATTATACGTTATACATGTGCGTGTGCGTGTCCGTGTGTGTGTGTGTGTGTGAGAGAGAGTCGCAGAGCCTCGTAATTTGTTGGCTGGCCATACTGCAAGGCATATTTGTTTACAAATAATGATTGGGCTTGTTTTTGTTTGTTTACATTGGAACTTTTGTGTGTGTGTGTGTGTGCACGCTTTCCTTCTTGTCCACTCTTTCTAATTCACAAGAGCACGGGACTGGAATTCAAAACAACAGTGTCTTATCATGGCTGAACCGTACTGGGCACATTTCTCCTAAAGAGGGCTTCCATTAAAATCAGCAACATTCACTTGGTAGCTTTCAAAGTTTGCATTGCACTTGTACTACGGTAGACTCGTATTTTAGTTTGGTTTTGTCTCTGTTTTTAGCTTATGCATCGTCCATCCAGTCGTCCTTGTGGAAAGTAACGGTCTCTCTATGTTGTTATTCGCCAAGCTGCCTTTTGCTGAAGTTGGTCCGAGAGCAGTGGTGTAGTGGGGATTTTTTAAGTGGGTGTACGCGATTCTGGGATGTTCTATATATACATACCGAACATCAACCATTGGCTACAACACCAGTTGAACTAACGTTAAATTTAATGTTTTACTCCTCCAAAATAATCACAGGCCAACGTTATTAAGCATAACTCGCATAAGAACAATGATCAACAAACATTTCAATAACCCGCAGACAGCATGATTGAAATTGAATGTGGCGTGGGGAGAAGTGGGTGGACGGTGTACCCCCGCGTACTACACCCCTGTCCGAGAGCATATAACACCTGCGCTGGCAGCTTTGCAAGCTCTCTACCACTGGGAAATACATCATGCTCTTATGTTATCACAATGATTATTTTTGTTTTTTGAATGCGACATTAGTGAGTGTTGAATGTCACACCACCCAATTTCTTTCTCCCTCTGAAAGAGATCCTGTGTACAAATGTGAATCAGTAAAAATCTCATCTTTGACGTTTCCATGCTAGGAATGCCATCCCGCTATCTTAATTGACACATCTCTGGTCTGCGACAAGTGGCTTATTGAGCTTCTTGACTTTTTCTCCCCTGCATTGTAAAAAACCAAAAAAGTGATTCTTTGTGTGCTCTCGCATCGTTCAAAGACAAGCCTTTAGATCAAGTTTGTTCGCAACGGTTCTCTTGTATTTTCCCACACGGCCAAGGTGGCTTTGCAGCTGTCAGTGCCGTCACTTTGAGGTTGGGCGCGATCAACTTTTCATCAGCAGTGGCTTGAAGCGTGGCTTAAAGCAGCAAATGAGCTGAGTGGAACAGATGACAGCAGGACCCCCCTGCTGTGCCTTCTGAATGACAGAATGAGTGCTTGCATAAAAAATGTCACGGTGAGCCAAATTTGAGGTGGAATGCACCTTTTAAAGGTAAACAAATTAGCGTAACATGAGTCTTCTTATTTTGAAAGTCTCCAAAAATACATGAAATACCGCCTGTGTCTAGTGATGCATTGCCTTCAGAATTCATGTCTCGATGTGTTGTGAGACACTCACAGCATGAGTGCCGCCGCTTGATTTAGTTCTTGACCACAAAACATTAAAGAGATTCAGATGCGTACAGCCACCGGATTAGCATATAAAAAGGCGGTGACAGGACATCCGAGAGTTTTGATGCCATCTGCTGTCATTGGAATTTTTTCATTCGACAGTGATGTGTTGCTGTTGAAGTGCGTGATTGCGTGTGCATTTGCAGCGAGTAGTTGTTGTTGTTTGTTTATTGAACATAAAACATATACAGTAATAATTAGACAGAAAATAAGGTAGATAAAATAGTAAAAAGAAAGAAATCAGTCTTCATTCAACACAGTTATTATGTTCAAGGGAGGAGGAAGTAAAAAACGTATCTAGTCCTACCCTGTTATGTGTTTCAATCTAATAAATCATTTTTATATCAATCAGAAAAGAAAAAAAGTAAGAAGAAAGAAGTCTCCATTAAGGCTCATACTTTACCCTTAACCGTGATATTTTTACAACTTTTGATTTGTATCGGGATTACCGGATATATGCATCCACACTCTGGCACTCTTGTGTCAATTTTCTCTTGTATTCATAATGGATATTTCAATACCTTTCTCTATTTATCAACTTAGTTCTGATTTATCAGTATATTTAATGTTCAGAATTTATATGTACACTCACGTCCCACTCGTGTTTGCATTTTTGTTGCGATTCTTCATGAACACATACTGTAAACTAATACATGTATTATTCACGAAGGAAACACTTCAAATTGTTTCATTTTGTAATAATTTATTAATTTGGAGGCAGATTCTCTGGGATCCGTCCATGTCTGCACCATCTAAGTAATGTAGTCATGCTCAGATGTATGGAGGCGCTCACACGAGCAGCAAGTTATGTTCACTTAGGTATTCCAGAGCTGCTTTGTGTGCTTAAGAGATATCAGTCGAGACTCTTTGAGGTATTTTAAGAATCTTCTGAATGCTCGGTAGACGTTTCTGGCGAAATGGGTTGACTAATGTTGAGATGATACATATTACGTATGCGTAGTGGTGACACATTTAGACCAACTGTTATGGTGATTTCATCCTTGGTTGTCTTTGAAACAAGTTTAGTGTTGCATTGTAGTGATAGTTTGCTCAAGTTATACCTACTTACATTTTCAGCGATTTTTGAGGTGCCATGTTTGCCGACATACTTCAGGATAGGTGTGAAAGCACCCTCATGATACGGGTGTCGGAAGAATTAATCGGCAGGCTTTTGCAACTTATTTATTTATTTTTAGCATTTCATCTCTCACCATTTTGCTTCCCATTCTACGACAAACAACTGTTGCTGTTGGATGAACACATTTTCAAATTACGCTTGCCGCCTCCAGAATACTTATCCATCCTAAAATGTTAACCGTTTGTCTGAACAAAGCCAGAAAAGCACATCCACTTTCCTTGGTGATGTGCAGGGAACAACGGAGGCAGTAAACTTGCGTATGTGTGCACGCTGGCATGATTTGAGTAAGAGAAGCCTTTCTAATCATCTGCTTTTCTGCCATCATCCACATTCCGTTTATCGCTCTGTGCTAAGCACTCTCAGCCAGAATTTTGTACGGAGGTTTGGAGGCTGTGATTAAGGGCTTTGCGGTATTCGTTTTGGCCGCATTGGCATCACGGCCAGACTTAGATCAGGTAGTATGTTCAGGGCAAGAAAGGTAAAATTTAGTGCGTTGCAGTGATTATTTCCACTATGGTAGATCTGCATATGTGTGCAAACGAAGCTCTGTGTGAGTGTGTGCCAATGATGCGTGTCATTTGCGGAGACACTGCCAACTGAAGAAGGTGGTCCACTAAGCTCATCACGTTGCGCTGCAAAATGTGTTTCCCTTCGATTAATTTACCACACGGACGTTTCCCCTTCTTCGGGAACAAGCGACATCAGCGGACTGTTTGCAAATTTCCCTCAACTCAGTTTCAGAGTGCACATGCCAAGTTTCATTTTTCTCTTCATTTCTCCTGTTTGAGAAACATTCTGCTACAAGCATCTCTCGATCCTGTGAAATCTTTCCCCGGATTTTCCAGTCAATTTTGCAAAAGTGGCCCTCTCGGGAAGTCTCTCCGTCTCATTTGCCTCAGTATCTTTAGCTTTTGACTACATTACCAGTCTTAGTCAAACTTTATTTGACTTTCCTTCCTCCGACAGTCAAATTGCATCTCTCAGTTGACCCACCATTGTGTCCTGCTGCTGCCTTTGTATGTGCACTCATCTTCCATTCATCTGTCCGATGTATATTGTTTGAAATGATTTGGTCTCTGCATTGTTTCATGGTCTCACATTCTTGATTAAAATCTCTGCGGATATCTTATAAGAAGCATTTAGGCTGTTTTATTTTGGCTTCGTCTGACAACTCATTGCATTCTGGAACGTGTCAGAGGAGGAATGCAAATGAGTCGGGGGGATTGCACGATGAGCTGGCTTGAAAACCGCAATATCATATGGCCGTGTTATGGGCCTGTGCCTTCGAAGCCACCAGGATGCCCCATGTGCTCAGTGCATCAGGCAAAATAAAAGCGCTCTACATCTGGGCTATTTGCATTCCATTTGCATTTGAACCCCAACTGGCTGTTTTTGGACTGCCAAGAGGCTAAATTCAGTATTTATTACTCGGGCCCATGACTGGTTTCACATTTTTGTGGCATTTGCATCTGATTTGCATGTCCCTCAGCCTGGTTGTGGGAATACGGGGCCAGATGACCTAAATTGTTTCAATTCCACTTTGAAATGAGGAAAAAAAAAGGTGGATGAAGGCCTCACATCACTAATAATCGAATTAGGCTACTTAACATATGACTACGTACATTTTGAAAGGGTGATTAGCTGCAGTAACAAGTCAAAGAAAATTGCTTTTTAACTGAACTACTATTCCAGAGAGATATGTGGCAATGTGCGTGCGTGCACGTGTGGTCAAGAGAGTGACCAATTTGCAGAGATTTTGTGCTCCTAACATTGATCAGAATGCTCTCCTTGCTCCTTCGGAATATCTATCTTTTGATCTGTAATTTTACAACGTTGGCCAATTTATTTACAACACATACATCTCCACCCTTTACCGTGTTGAGTTTATGAAATCATTGAAATAGGTTATCGTAAGAACAGTAGTGTGTGGTATAAAGTTGACCCACTCAGGTTCTCTTCAATGACTGTGGACCACAGCACCTCTCAACTGCCACGCCCACTTTTATTCACTTCTAAGCTTTATCCCCACCAGCCGCAGTTCATCTAGGACAGGTGATATTTTCCATACAGGTGGCTTCGAAGTTGGTCTTTTCTGTCTTTGTTTTCCAGGGTTCAAACCTGGAATAAAAGGAAGAAAACATAGACACACCTGCTTATGTTTTTCTTTTCTTTTTTTCTTCTTTTCCGATCTCACCCAGGTCATGTTTGCTGCAAACTGATGTATGACTTCTCCTTTTTGCATAGTACACACAGAGGCTCGCATGCATATCTCTCATTGCAGGTAAAGTGGCATCGCCTAGGGCTGGGGTGTCAAATTCAGTTTTTGATGCGGGCCACATTTTAGTTACCATTTGACATGGAGGGCCGTTACGACTGAAACCATATAGTCAAGTCAAGAATAACTGTTGATTTAACGTTACTATCATGAGGGGTTTGGTAAGAAGAAAATGCTGAGAATATATCTCCATTTTTTTTACATATGACAATTTAAAATTTTGTTAGACATTTCAGAAAGGATCTTGGAAGTTGACATGTTTTTGCGGGCCACATAAAATGATGTGGTGGGGCATCTCTCGCCCAGGGCCTTGAGTTTGACACCTGTGGCCTCGGGCAAATAACAAACATCACAATTGTAACGTCAAAGGTGTTGTGCATCATGGAACCCACTTTGATTTTATGATCTGGGGAACTACCTGTGGTCTGCATGATCTTAACAGTTGGATTTGAGTCGTTGAAAGAAGTGCTCTGCTTCCTCACTGTGAAGCAAATTTAGGATCCTATTTATCATCAGTAGTTATTAAAGATCAATTAATCAATTCATGGATTATAATGCCCATCCCTTATTTGGACTTGTATTTATTCATTCGTATTTATACTGGATTGAATTTGGATGTGGCGGCCCGGTAGTCCAGTGGTTAGCATGTCGGCTTCACAGTGCAGAGGTACCGGGTTCGATTCCAGCTCCGGCCTCCCTGTGTGGAGTTTGCATGTTCTCCCCGGGCCTGTGTGGGTTTTCTCCGGGTGCTCCGGTTTCCTCCCACATTCCAAAAACATGCGTGGCAGGCTGATTGAACACTCTAAATTGTCCCTAGGTGTGAGTGTGAGTGCGAATGGTTGTTCGTCTCTGTGTGCCCTGCGATTGGCTGGCAACCGATTCAGGGTGTCCCCCCCGCCTACTGCCCGGAGACAGCTGGGATAGGCTCCAGCACCCCCCGCGACCCTAGTGAGGATCAAGCGGCTTGGAAGATGAATGAATGAATTTGGATGTGGAGTAAAAGTCTTGCTTCTCTTCCCTCAGGCTTTGTTGCTGTGGTGTTATGCCTTTTAATTTGTGTTGTTCAGATAAGTTAAAGAAGCAACCAACCAATACTTAGTCAAAACTTACAAAGCTGTCCCTTGTGTAGGAAGCAAACTCTTTTCCCCGTTTGGATCATTTTATTCATCATTTAGTTTGGGTCTTAAGCTATTTATTGTCCAGTAGTTTCAAATTCTGTTTGTCTCTATCACACATTTTCACAGGATCTTGGACCACCTTGAACATACCGGCAAACCCAAGTCTAAGTTAGCTAAATCATTTACTTCAAGTCTTCCATTTCTCCCTTTTTATATTAATCGGCTAGTGATGATTTGCTATCATCTTCCCTCACTGAGGCAAAATGTTCAGGTTCATGGTGAGCGGACATCTCGAAGGTACTGTTATTCTGGTGAGACGTGTGGTAAAAGTGAAATCACTAGGAAATGACTGTGTCTCTCAGTAATCTTCCAAGACCCCTCTTCTTGCCCAGACGCACTGACTTCCTTGCCCTTGACACTTAACAATCTCCCTCACTGTGTGGAACATCTTTTCATGCTTGCGCTGATGACCATAATGGCTTTCTGTCTGGGCTGCAGACTCGTGATTGGCCCAAATTAGTGCTTGAACCCGAGGCTTCATATCACCGTCTCTATGCAAGGTGAGACGGGCAATGGCAAAAATCTTTTCAGGAGCTGTTTCTGTCCCCTGCGTCTAAGCTGCTCAATAAATCACCCTTAATACGGATTTAACATCACAGTGAAGCTATTATCACCATTTTATTACTACCACTGGAATATTTCCAATATCCGGCCCATATGTGCCGTACGAGTACTTCTCCTCTATCTTCATGTCCTTTAAATGTAACCAACATTATTGGATGCTTTTCAGAGTTTGCGCTCTTTTCCTGTCAGTTGGGAGTTCTTTGCTGGACCCAGGTGTACCCATTGCTAGCCAAATTAGTACTTGGCTTGACTCGTAGCATTCATCATTCCTGTTCCTCTCAAAGCATGGCTTGCCTATTATCTTGAATTGCCCCTACTTAATCACCTATTGCTACGGCTGTACACATTGCAGTCATTTTACAGTGGAATTTCCAAGGTTGAATACAGTTTGTGCCGTGACGTGGGTCGACATCTGATTTGTTTGGATTCGAAATCAAAATAAATAGGAAAACTACCGCTAATGCTGCAACAACCATCAGGTCAAACATCTCGAGTGTCACATTTATGTGATCCCATCCTGCCCACCGAATGCAGTCTATGTCTTCGTTGTCTGAGGAGAAGCAGAACAACTTCCTCCTCTTGCAGCAAGAACATTTCTGCTTCGTCCAGCGCCGTAGCAACGATTCATCTATGACAAGCTCTTGTGCAATGGCTCCTTTGCCTTTTTTGAAAGGATGTGTTGATTGCCTTCAACTTAAAGGCCATGTTGTCGACATTATGCCACATTGAGAAGTGTTGATCTGAATGCTTCAGTTATGCGGATTTCCTTTAGAGATGTAACACTTCAACCTGGAGCAGTAAAATATGGTTTTGGTGAGTTAGACAGAAGCTAAGAAGAGACGAGGATGTGTCGCTGTACGACTCAAATGTGGCTGTCTGAACTTTGTTTTACTTTTCCTCTTTACGCAGCCTCCTGTCTAAAACACCCTTGAGTTAATATTCCTATATTTGCACCTCAGATTTTTTTCCCCCTTATTTTTCAAATACCCTCCCCCGAGTCCAGCCCACTTTCCTCCAGTTTGATGTCACAGTTGAGATGTAATGGACTCACAGTTAGTTGTTCAAAACTGGAGACAATCCCAAGTGGATGGTTGTTTTTAAGATGCTGTCAAACTGTTTGGTAGGATATCTCCGATATGCCCCCTCCTGTGCTCAACTAGGCGAACACGCCAGCTTCCGACTATTCAGTGATGCACAGTGATATTCGCCCACCCATTTCTGCACATCTCTCAGAAGAAACACAAGATTAAGCACGGGCTATGTCTATTCGCCGATGATCTGCGGTGATCCTATTTACAAGCTTCGTCTCTGCAGACTCTATCGACAGCAGCTCACAGTAGTCTCGACCCTGCTAGCCTCTAGCAGGTATGATGGTGATGCCTTTCTTTTCGTTTTACAAGTCTTGGGCCCCAACAGAGGTTTCCACACGGGACATAACATGGAGCATGTTATCAGATTTTGCGCTCCTCCCGTTGGAGCCAAAATGGCTTCAGGGTCTGTTTTAAGTTTTCACTAGCTGCTTTTTGTGCCATCCCATGACCTCATTTTTTGAGGATCTCTTGAAAGAGCGTGTTGTTGTTGCACGATACAGTTGGACAATTTAGCCCATCACTGATAGTCCATTATTTTCATACTACGTTACATGACTGTTTTCTTCTCTGTCGCCATATTCCTGTAAAGCATAATTATCACAAAACTAGACGGTCAGCCGTTGGGTAAATACAGTTTCCATTTTTCAGTTCCGTGACTACCATTTAACGTGGGGTTAAGAATGTGATCAAATGGAGCCCAAAAGCCTTCTAAAAAACACTTTTTTTTGCACATTCGCAGATGTTGCACATGAGCGAATACTGTTCCGCTAGTGTATCAGTTGACACAAAGTGTATGTGCTTATTTCAGAACACTTCAAGACTATTAATTATAACAGAAACATGGGTATTTTAGTTGTGTATGCGTATGTACAAGTTTAGTATGAGAGTGGTTTTAAGTTCTTACTATCTTCAACGCTTGTGCATGTACAAGAATTTGACCTTTCATCAGTATGGATTTAAACAGTAACTATTACTGTGTTGTCTGTAAAATTTACCTGACAGTGTAAAGTTAAATTGTGCATATTTGCCAGAAAATGGTTCAAGCACAACAGTGATGCAGCGTCGCTACAGAGAGAGGTGTGATGCTGATCCGAAAAGAGGAGAAAGCAGTACGTATCTCAGGATTTGGAGGGAAGAATGGCCGAAAGACAGGGGAGAAAAAGAGGGACTGTCAAGAACATACGTGGTATGTAGCGGAACTGGCGTCACAAAAACAACAGTTTACATGGTTTCAACTTCAAAGTAATCCCGCTCAAGTGTAATGTGCTTTTCCATCCTTCTCTGCCACACTTCTTTGCAATCAGCTGGAAGGATTGTTTTGGAATGATCCTTAGCTCATTCGGTCTTGGTGGCCTCCACGTCGTCAAAATGGCTCCCCTTGATGAACCCCTTAAGATGTCACATGGCGCAAGATCAGTTGACGAGGGAAGTTGTTCTTCTCATCCAAGAACTGACGGAAGATCAGGACATTGGGAGATTTTGATTGATTGTCTGGCCCTGTGGCAAGAACTCATGGTGTATGATGCCTCTCACATCGTATGTGATCAACATGATTTTGACTTTTCATCGTATGTGATCAACATAATTTTGACTTTTGACTTTGCTTTCTTTGGCCGAGGCGACATTGGGCTGATACTATAGATAAGTTAGTATATATGTTATTTGTACGTCACATGCAAGATATTTTAACATTTTTGTCTCTGATGAGTAGTATTAGAAGCAAGTAGAGACATTAAAACATTGACGCTTAACCAGAAGTAATACCGTTGCTGTGTAGTTGCTCGAGATGATTAATATTTGGTGAATAAAGGCAAAAGATGTCGTGCGCTCATATAGATATTTGGAAATTGGTGTTGCCTTCCTCTTTATTTGATACCACTTGCGTGCAATGTGTGAAACATTTGTCAGCTTGTGAAGTTTAAGCTTGGGGAACTTGTATTGCTGTAATTAAATGGCATGTGTGTGATTTTGAACAAATGACTGACAGCTGAATGAGCATCATTTGTGCCCTGTATGTGTGTACTCACTGTCCCTCTAATGACAGTTGATTGCAATATCATCCATGCCTGAGTGGTTGCTCACCCTGCTAGACGGATAAACCAACCGCCAAACCCCTAGGTTCTTTTGTTTGTGTGTGTGTGTGTGTGTGTGTGTGACTTGATTGGAGGTGAAACTCTGAAATCCTCCAAGGCTCATACAAATTTGCCACGTCAGGAAGGCAAATGTGTACACATAGGCCATGTGTACACATACTGTGCACATGGCCCATATACTGTAGATTTAAATACATATGGTGTAATTTAGTTTATTTTCTCAGATTGCAAAAAAGGAGTAAATTCTATCATGGCCTTCACTCCCACATCATTTCATTAGTTCTGATGAATTAGGAACAATATCAGTCAATCCCAGAGACGCTCCGCAAAAAATTGAATGCACACCTTGTATTGAACCAGCCAACATGGAATCTCACATTCATATAATTCAATATCTGACCAAGCCAGTGCCAGTTTCTTCTCTGACATGTACATTGGTATTTCAAAGTACTAATGAGTAATGAGTGGTAGATAGTGGCAGTGAATTGCTGTCTTTGACACAGCAGACCACCGTTCAAATGCCTGTCAGGCACATTAACATGTTAATGGGAATGCTCAACCCAAATTCCAAGCCACTGTCTGTGTTAAAATGAGCAGGATGCATCAGGAAGGGCATCCGCCTCATGTAAAAACTATGCCAAAGCATATAATCACTGTGGTGACACCTGACGAGATGCGCCCCTACCTGGAAGATCTCACTGACTGTATTGTCAACTTTCTACCAAGAGTGGGTTCTAAATAAACTGTGAAAAGGTCATGAGTGCTTTAGTACAGTGGAGTTATTTGCTCTGGAATTGTCTGTGTTGGATGGCTTACAATATCTTGGGGCATTTTTTTTTAACAGTTGACCATTTTTTTTCATTAATTGGGTGGTCCCCCCCCCCACCCCAGTTCTCATGACATGGTGTGGTTGCGATTCAATCCTGAGCCCCTGTGACAATGCCAAAGTGTCTGAGCCGTACACCGAACACGCCGTTGGTCCCAATGCCGCTTTGAGTGCCATGAAGGTGGCAATGTGCTATACAAGCAAATGCCCATTTACTATCCAAGAACCATTATATTTACCAATATGAGTAAAAGTAACTTTATCCGAGTAGTCTTGACGCAAAGCGCTTAGGCCACTGCCCTGCCCTACCCCGCCTCCCGGTGCACCTGTCCTCTGAGCCAGCATGGCATCCAGCAGTCTGGTTAGCCAATAAGGGCAGACAGGCCTTGTTAGCTCAGTCAAGTGTATCTTTTCACCCCAAAGCCACGCTTGCGCCGGCATGCTGGCTCCTATAACCCTCTACAGCACTGTCTCCCAAGGTCAGCACGTCCTCTCAGTGTGGCGTGTTTTGTGTATGTGTCGTGTGTGAAGATAGATAAGAGAGGGCGTGCTGGGAGGGCAGCATTGAGATATGGGCTGGAAAGGATGGAAGCTAGAAGACAGAAACGACAACACAAATGTGTTTGTGTGCGCGTGCGTGACGAGATGTGTGTGGGATCGGGTGGAAAAGTGGGTCATGATACAGTATGTGTGCGTGGAGCTCACAAGCATTGTATTGTGCCCCAGGGTGGCCGCTGTCTGCATCTTCTGTGTCTCTCGAGCACACATTTGCATGCGTGCATAGAGTCACATGCACACACATGAGTTACATATATTCAAAATCTTGCAACAAGTAAAACATGCAGTCAGGTTACCTTAAAAACGTTATATGTTCTCTGCACCCCCCCCCCCCCCCCCCCACACACACACACACACACACAAAGGATAATATCAAATTGATACTAAATTCAAGCAAAACATATGAAAATACGGGTGTTTCACACTTGACAGGTTTGTTTTAGATAAAATGAGTTTTGGTGCTATTTCTCAGAGTGTGGTTTGTTCGATCAACTGTGAACGCTATCACTTGAACCCCGCTGTGCACCCGAAAAATTGGCCAGACAAACTCTTGGGCGGTTTTGGATCTGTTCAGCTGAAATGGAAATGTTACACGGACCAACAAACACAGATAGTGTTTTTGGAGCAGAAGGCTTCGGGAAATCAGAAATATATAGCAGTTAAGTTTGGTACGGTTGTCAAAAGTGTCAACAGTGCGCATCATTTAATTCAGAAGCTCTTCTAGACATGCTGTTTAAAAATAGAAATATAGCAAACCTCTTCCAATAAAATGATAGAAACTGACAAAATCAGGGATAAATTGATGCCCTCCCTAAAAAAAATGTAATTAGGTGTAGATGCCACAACATAGCAACAAGCACTTAGAACTGGGAGGATGACAGTGGCATGCATCTACCATGTATACAAACATGAACCCATGTTACATAAACTGTTGTCGTTAAATTATTCAACACTAGACTCATCGGTAGCATTAATTATAAATAATTAATGACACAAAATAACACGGTTGCACAAAATGTCGTGATATCACTTCTGCAAACAAACAAGAACATCAGCACTTCACACAAAGATATTCCTTTATTAAACTCACCTTTTGAGCTGAAAAGTTGATACTTTAGTAGATTGCTGGATGAAATTCTGCTTTTGGTATGGTATCGGTATCACCGCAAGGTTTTTGGACCCACATTAAAACTTAAATAGGGCATAGTTGTGCAACTTTGCAAAGTAGGTGTACAAATCTGCAAGAGAGAATACACTTTTAGTAGCCAAAGAGACTTGGCTTCTAGTATCGCTGTATCCATATTTGAGAATGGCAATTAAAGAAGTCTGTATCAAAGGAAATGCTCTAAAAGCAGATTCTCCAGAGCTTCTTTTCTAATATGCCCATGTAAGATCTGACTGCTCTCACTTTGCCTGGACTATCTGAAATCCCAAGTAAGTTGCATATAATAATCCCCATAGGAACTCCATCAAGATCGTATGCAGCATCATTCTATTATTTCACACTTCTGACATGGTGTACCAGACATGCGGACGTCTAATGGAACATTTTTTTACACAGTAAAGCTGGACACTGAATACTTACTTAGTCACTTTCAGAAAAAAAGAACAATTTTCCTGGTAAGTAGGAAAAGCAGCTGTCTGCTTAATTATAGCAAATCACTCAGTTTACACTTTGTGTTTGTATGTGGGTGCATCTGCATACTTTGAGTTTGGGGAAATTATCTTATTCCCCATTCTGCTTGTTTTTTTTAATGTGTGTATGTGTGTACACCCATGCTCTCTGACACTGCAGCTGAGCCTCATCTCTGCAGGGTGCTTTACACACTTGTGGGTAAATCAATAACAGAGTTACAGCACAGAAGTCTTTATTTTTTTCCTCATTCTGAGCGGGTATTTGGTTGGTAACTACTACAATTGCCCACTTCTAGCTTACATTTGTCTCCATATTCATTTAATTTATTTTGCTCTCTGCATGAATACACTTGCTTTTCCGTGCTTTTAACCCTGACGTTTTTGTCCAACTAACCGTCTGTATGCTGCTTTCACAAATTCACCCACACCATGAACCCTCTCCTTCCAATCTGCATAGTGAGTATGAAGTTGAAATGTGTTCTGACCTTGGGTGCATGGTGCAGGCGCACAGTCTGACCCCAGGTGTTGCTTTTTCAATATCAGCCAGCCTGCTGTGTTTTTATATCGTTTTGTGGTGAAATCAATGCAAATAAACACTTGTAGGAAGACCGTTCATGTATTAAATTTGTCTGTTTTGTCTGTCTGTAGAAGTGTTTTCAAAGAATGAGGTCATGTATGAATAACACACACACACACACACACACACACATATATATATATATATATATATGTATATGTGTGTGTGTAGGTAGACTGGCTTTGAAATTTGAACAGGTTTATAATTTGCCGGCCCCAACTGTTTTCAAAACATACTCTCTACATCTCAGGATAATCTTTCAGAGACATCCGAAAATTGGGACTTTTCCGATTTGGATCGCAAGGGAGGGCAAATACTCAACTTCGGCCAGATTGTTGGTGTGTGAAGCACGCTTTTGAGGCTATGCAGGTTATGGTTAGGATTTGCAAGTGGTTAAGAAATGCGTAAGCAGTTAAATCTGGGTAAGCGATTATCATTTAAGGTGTGACCTGGAGTTAAGAGATATGCTTCAAAACACCAACTTACCCGTGACCTCTAAACAGGATGCTTGTGGTCAACATGAAGGGATGTTCAATACCACTTTTTTCAGACTGATAACAGTACTAGTCCTGAACTCCGGAGTACTCACTGATACAGATGCCAAGTAACCGATACCACTAGTACTTAAGATACATAAAATGACAATTAAACCAATGACAGATACTGCATCTCAGTAGGTCCTCTTTGTTTAATAATTCACAAGCACCTGACTTTTGAAAGTACAGACACGCTCACGAATTCCAGGATGTTTGTCTTAACCCTCAGGGGTTTTCACCATCAGATAAGTCAACAGTTTTTTGCGTACATCTGCAGTAACCACATTTCACATAATTGCCTGATGGCCATGATATGCAAAAATTGAGCAAATCACCCCCTTGCCATTGGCTACACCTCTATACCTATGCAAATGTTATGCAAATCGAACTTTCCAGAGATTTCCTAATCACAGCGTTTCAGAGTTGTTTCAAAATAAGCATACTTACCTGCTGAGTCATTGCAAGTAACTTTGCTACAATGATGTAGAGAACCGAAGAGCAAACTTCGTAACCACCAATTGGTTATTTTTGTTGTCAAAGCATGATACGACATGGAAGTTGTTATTAGCCTGGCTTTGCATTTTTTGGAACTTCCAAGGATGATGATTCAATATCGAAAATAAACCTTTTATAGGTTTACAAGAGTCCATCCATTTTCTAACCTGCTTATCCTCATGAGGGTCTCAAGCGTGCTGGAGCTTATCCCAGCTTTCTTCAGGTAGTAGGTGGGATTCACCCTGAACTAGTTGTCAGCCAGTCGCAGTGTTTACAGAGTGAATAGTTTTAATTTGATTGTTTCCCTTCTGCTTGTAAGATAGTTTACTCTTTCTGTACTCGTGTCTCCCTGAATGCAAGGGGGCTCATGGGATATTGTGAAAACAAGTGGGGAATTTTGGAAAATAGATCTTTTAATTGCTTGTATCTAAATACTTGGTTGTCTGGAATCCCTGACCACTCATCAAGTGTGAAGTCACACAACCAAGGCCCAACCTGCTGCAGAGACTGGAATGGCTCAAAACCTTACCTGGAATCTCTAGGGATATGGTGACCTCATCATCATCATAGAGGGCAGAATGATTTTAAGAAGAAATATTTGACCTTTACAAAAAAGTATTCATCAGTATCTGAATAAATTTGCACTTGGAATGATTATTAAAAAAAAAAAAAACACACAGTATTGTTAAAATCAATGTAATTTTTACCGACCAAAGTGTTTGCATAATGCGGGGTGTCTACTCCTTTTTGAATCAAATATTTCATCATGAATGAACTAAGTAACGTGTGAACAATGAAATCTGTTTTTTTTTCTCCACAGATGACCCAGCTGAAGCAGACCTATGGCTTCTGAACAGCTGCACTGTGAAAAATCCAGCAGAAGACCACTTCAGAAACTCAATCAAGTACTGAATTCCCAATTACTTTTCCCACCAACATTTCTATATTAAACTTTTTAATTACTGGTACTTGCAAATGTTGGTTTACAAACAGCCCACCTGGCCATGACATTGCTCGGAACTGCTAAACGGCTATTTCAATTGCACATTACACACACATGAGCAGAGAATTACAGAAAGGGATGTACATTTGCATAAACACAGTGAAATTAAGCGAGAAACTGTTTTGCATTTTGATTAATTTTCCTCCATCAGGGGCACACCCACACGCGCTTGATGCGCTTATTGTGCTAGTGAGAGCAAACAATGATTCACTTGGGTTTGTTACAATTTTGCTGTTAAACTGTTTTTACCTCTGCCAGCAAAATCAACGTCAAAAGTCAGCCAAGGTGTACTTAAGTGCAGTGTACGGTTTAAAGTCTTTATGTACTGGATATTCAGATTTTTCACTGAGTAAAATGCTGGTCAAAGTTTCTTGGTCACAGGTCAAAATATATTTAAAACAGAATGCAATGACTTGAACATCCTTTTCAACTCTTGTACAGTTCAATACACTGCAAAGACAAACTATTATTAGTATACCATAATTTCCGCACTAATAGGCGCACCTAAAAGCCTTCCATTTTCTTAAAAGCTCACAGCGCGCCTTAAAATCCGATGCGCCTTGTGTATGGTCAATACGGTAATATGTCGACCCCAAAATGGCTCCTTGTTAGACACATGCTGACAACGGTGAGTTCAAACTTAAGTCGATCGGTTTCGCAGTTGAACACGGAAATAGAGCAGCGGCAAGAAAGTTAACGAGTCCGTTATAACTTTCTGTTGGTTAAGTGAACTGTGTCGCTGCTTTATTAAAAAGTTTTACTGACATCTGATTGTTCTGTTGGCGTCTCCTTGATCATAGCTCCATCTAGTGGATGCATTGTAGATTGCGTCTCATAATGCGGTGCACCCAATGTATGAAAAAAATTACAAAATAGGCCATTCAATGAAGGTGCGCCTCATAATCCAGTGTGCCTTTTCGTGTGGAATATACAGTATCTAGATAGCATTCTCTCATTCAGTAATTCTCCAAATCATTTTGTGGCACACTTAGAAAGAGCAGTGCCATCAGCAAAACTACGGTAAGTGATAGACCTGTGCGTCCAGATAATACCTGCATGTTTACATGTGGTAATCTAATAATGCCACTATGACGCTATTGTGAGTCTCTAGTGGATAGATTAATTCATGAAGCTTGGGTCCGTCTGTGGCTGTGGCTTTGAGGACATAAGTGGCGTCCAGAGGTGTCAAATCCAGGTCCAGAAAGTAAAAACAGTTGAACTTTAGTCATTGGTGCTTTGACTCAACTGGCAAGTAAACGGCTTCCTGTAAGTAAATTGTGATTTGATTTGTGAGTGATTAAAACTGTGCACTAAGCACACCTGTGCAATAATCACTCTGTCTAATTAGCAAAATGATGTGACTCATCTTTGAGGTGGATGGATTGTCTCGGCAAAGTAGAAGCACTCGCTAAGTAATACAGATTTACCCGTGACTAAGCATTTTTGAGGGGAATAGGCATTTTGTGAAATTAAAGTCTTCAATCTTTGAGTTCCGCTCACAAAAAATAGGAGCGAAAACATGAGTTACTTAAAGTTTGTGTTCAGTGTGTGGCAAATACTGTTGTAGAAGTACTTTTGTATTCAAGTCATCATGCAGTATGAAAACAAAAACAACAATTTGAGATTCAGTGATGATCATTAATTGAATCACATGAAATTGTCGCTTCCTGAATCATAACCGTAAATCAGTCATGAGGCGGTTATAGTTTCCCATGCATGGGTCCGTTTAGATATTCAGGGATTTTAGCGAAGGGATTTCAGTCCACTTTGTTGTGGTTCAGAGAGGCGGTATGAAAATTCATTTTATTCCTTCTGGAGAACTGGGACACAGCTTCCCTGCCAAGTATGGATGCAAATGTTTTGGAGCGTCGGTCTGTGAGAGAATGTGAGCAGATGGGCATATGACTTATGTACATTGTTCATCCATCAATCCACTGTATCTTAGCCTCTGTGATTTCCGTGGGAGCTGGCTCCGATCCCAGCTTCCAATAGGCACAGAAGAGACACCTTGTTGATTACTTACTAATTGACACCAAGGGAAATTTAAAATCTGCAAGGACTTAACTTGAATTTATACCAACCACATATCCAATGAATTTAGGACATTGTGGAAAATGTCAGTCAAACAGAATACAGTGATTTGCGGATTATTTTGCATTTATATTCAACTGAAATAGCTACAAACCAAAGTTACAAAGTTATTTCCCCCCAAATTTTCTCTCGTTTTATATTTGATATAACATCTTCCCAAAAACATTAGACAGTGTCAACAATAATCTGGGAAAGCTGAGGAGTGCAAAAAAACAGCACCCTTTTGGAACATTCCACAGGTGAGCAGATTTATTAGAAAAAAAGTGTGTGTCATAATTGGTTATGAAAGGAGCATCCTTGTAATGAAGCCCCAAGCAAGGATGGAACGAGTTGCACTACTTTGAACAAATACTTGAACAGTTTCAGAACATTCCTCAACATAGGATGGCAAACACATTGGGGATTTTGTCATCTAATGTCCTTAATACAATATCATCTGAGTAGTCAGAATCTCTTGAGGAATATCTGCACATAAGTAGAATGCCTGTGACCTTTGACCCCTCAGGCGGAATTGCATTAAAAACTGGCAACATTATGTCAATAATATTGCCACGTGGGCTCAGGGACACTTCAGAAAACCAGTGCCAGTTAACACCGTTTATCACTACAGTGAAAAATGCAAGTTAAAACTCAACCCTAAAAGCGAAAGCCATATATCAACAACTCTCCAGAAATACCACTGGTTTCTCTGAAACCCAAGCTCATCTGAGATGGACTGACGCAAAGTCTTAAAGTGTGATGCGGTTTTACGAATCCACATTACACATAGATGTCGTGTTCTCTGGGACGAAATGGAGAAAGTGAATTGTTATCAGCGCAAGGTTCGTAAGGCAGCATCTGTTATGGATGGTATGGGGATGTGTTGGTGACCATGGCATGGGTGCATACAGGGTTTGGAACAACATAAAGTATGCTGGAATACAAGCAATATCTTTTTCAATGTCACCCCTCCTTATTTTTGTTAGCAAATGTCAAGGCCACACTCTGCGCTTGTTACAACAGCATGACTTTGGAGTAAGTACTAGACTGGCTTGCCAACTGTCCAGACCTGTGTCCCATTCAGATTATGTGGCGTATCATGAATACAACAATGGAGACCCCAGACTGTCGCCCCACTGAAGTTGTACATGAATAGGGAATGGAAAATAATTTCACTGACAAGGCTTCGACAATTAGTGTCTTCAATTCCCAAACGCTTATTGAGTGTTAAAACAAAAGGCTATCTAACACATTGTGAAACATGCCCTTGTTCCAAATTTTTGGAACATGTTTCAAGCATCAAATTCAAATGAGTAAATATTCGCTCTCGCTCGCAATCAATCGCTTGTTGATTGTTTCGCTCAACAAACGTCCCGGTCAATTGCAAGGTACATGTAGACAAATAGCCATTCACAGAAAAAAGAATTAGAAGAAGAATTCACACCCATTTGTCACATACATAATATGAAAAAAAACACGGTGCATTTCACCAATCAGAGTCCTGGATACATCAGCAAACACACAGCTAGTGGCACACATTGGGCTACTTTAGCTCCCGTGGAACAGATCGGGGTAAGGGTGTCTTGCTCAGTGGGTGATAGACTTGAACTGGGGCTGCCGTCGTGGCAGGCGACAATCTTACCCACTTGACCCCGGCTGCCCTTTCAACAATTTACAGTTTTGAATACATGTAATAAATGTAGTGTTTCGTAATGGAGGAAGAGGAAGCTAGAGTACTTGGGGAACCCGTATCTCTTAATTGAAGCAGATGCCCTAATCCCTAATTTCCCCATGCTTCCACTTACGTGAAATCGATTCATCCCAAACTTCCAAACACATTCTAGGTGTCAGCACATTGTTTTAAAATCACCATTGGTGAAAATCATAGCCAATGTACTCTAATTCTTTTCTTTAAGCAGGAGCTCCCTTTGTTGTATAAATTGGGAATGTAGCAATTCTTGAATGCTAACAAGTAAATTAGTGTTGATCATGGGGTTTAGGTATGCATGTTTTAAAATGCTAAACCGAATAGTTTAATTTAGTGTCAGACACCTTTCAATTCATTGACTGTGATTGCGTTACAGAAGGTGTTGCTCACCAGCGTGTAATTAAACAGCTCTGTTCATGCTTGCATTTTTGTTGTAGATTATTTTTTTTTCTAGCTGGCTGTCTCTAGGAAGTTTTACGATACAGAGAATGTTTGCTTAATGAATTAGAACCAAATTCTGAGTTCTGTACATCCGTTTCTGAAATACGCCAATCCCCCTGTTTTATTGAAATTCATTTCATTATCATTTTAATATTCATGAAACAGCCATGAGAGAGCGAGGGGAGCGGGAAAAAAAAAACACTTTTTAATTGAAAAGGGACACACAACACACAGAATGAACTCTTGGAATATGTCCAAATTGTATATGCTTTGCTTATTGTGTGTATTGAGCCAGATGTTTGCTTTGGTGCTGCAAATAATTACTATGGCCTCTAGAAACTCTCTTGGCTGTGTTGCCTTGGCAGACGAGAAACCTTTAACCCTTTTTGGCCTCAGTTGTGCAAACCACTTGTTCCTTTATGTATGTTGCTTGACAAACTTTATTTGAATATTCAGTTTATTACTTCTGACAATACTTGCTTTTTAAAATTACTTGAGATTATTTAACTTCTTTATGTTTTAATTACTTATAATTATAGTATGTTTTTACTCATTTGTGCGCCATATTTTACATACTATAAGGTGCATTGTCGTTATGTTGGTGAAACTAAGATAAGATAAGATATCCTTTATTTGTTCCACACTGGGGAAATTTACAGCCTCCAGCAGCAAAAATGTAGGTAGAAGAAGAAAGAAGAAAAAAAAAAACAACAAACACCGTTCAATTAAGTGCAACTATATGTTCATCTCATCATCTTATGTTTACACAAAACAATAATGGCTTACTAGTTTTGAAATTAGAACTCAAAGACAAAGGTTTCTTGAAGTGCTGTTCAAGTTACTGGATAAAAGGTAACAAAAAATCTCTGTTATTATTATTACACAATCACATTTTGGTAGGTATTTTAGCAAGGATCATGAAAGTTGACACATGATTTGCTTTCGTGGGCTGCATAAAATAATGTGGAGGGCTGGATCTGGGCCCCGGGGCCCTGAGTTTGACACCAGTAGTTTAAGTATTATGTAACTGCCAAAAGACTATGGTCTTTGCTCTTTACTTGCTGCCTAACACTATTAAATAATTAATGAAATTTTGCAGCTCCGGTTTCCTCCCACATTCCAAAAATATGCATAGCAGGCTGATTGAACACTCTAAATTGTCCCTAGGTGTGAGTGTGAGCGTGGATGGTTGTTCGTCTATGTGTGCCCTGCGATTGGCTGGCGACCGATTCAGGGTGTCCCCCGCCTACTGCCCGGAGACGGCTGGGATGGGATCCAGCACCCCCCTAGTGAGGATCAAGCGGTACGGAAGATGAATGAATGAAATTTTGCATAATTTAAACATTTATTTTCTCAATTTCCTGATTTAATTACCCAGTAGTAGAGCATGCATGCCATTCTTGCTTCATATATTTAAGGGTGAATAATGTACGTTCTCGAGCTTTTAGCCACATCTGCTCATTAGCAAGATGTCTACTGATGTTGGGCACACAGCTGAAGCAACCAGGAGATTCTCAGGGCAATCAGGCCAACTATATGTATTCTGCAAAGACAGTAAAGTATCCAATTTCACCTGTCCAGTCGAATTGTAGACTTGGTACCAAGTATGAGTCACCTTGAAAAAAAAGTTACATACCGGTAATCTACGACACTGGATTATGTACGGTGCTGTTTTGTCAAGCACAGTCGACATTATTCCTTTATGATTGTTTTTTCCTTTTTTGTTGTCATTTTTTTCTGGCCCTATGTTAACAAACAAGAAGGAACAAAATTTGCAGTAACAAATTGCAACTCATACAGGAGCTCACTCTTGAAAAATAAAAAGCTTAACATCCAACAAAATTGTTTTTAACATGAAGATGTTTTCAGAGGTTTCAGTCGGCATGAATTGAGATGTGCACATGAATTTTGGTGACGAATGGGCTCAAGTTTAAATATATGATGCACAGGTAAGTATTTTTTTTTTTACATGGTAGTCAATGGTGACACTCTGTTGGCTACAGCGGGTTGCGTTTAGATTACCACTGACACATTTTGGATCTAAAATGAATGTTCCATAATCTGCTGAAAACCACCAGAAAGTGATCCTAAAATCATTGCTGAGTTGTATTTTTGGGTGGGGGTCAGGGGGGTGGTAATTTGTACTGTAGACATAATTTTATTTTAAATCAGAACTATAAAATATGTGCCAATGTTCACCGCATTAGAGCACCCCTTTAATTTCTTATTTTCTGGCTTGTACCAATTGTATGCAATTAGGTTAGAAAAAAAGCAACTTAATTTAATGACATAAAGTTATATAAAGTACGGTTCAGACTACAGGTACATTTATTCAAAATATGTGGCCCTGGGAAGAAACGGTTTGGACACCCTTCAGTGTTGAGTAGCCTGCTTTTATATTAGGTATGAAATTACACGAGCAGTTCATTGTTATGTCAGGTAGCATTTTTGTTGAGATGCTACTTGCCGATAGACTGTTACGTCACATTTAAGGTAACACCTCCCCACCAACACAAAGTTGCTCCACTGTCCTGTCCTTTTCAAGTAATGGCCAAACTGCAGAGAAACAAGATCATGACAAAGCCAAAAGCCAAGCAGCGCTCCAACAATGTTGTATGTGCAGATCCGCTTTAGCTAACTGTGGATCAGCATTAGGTTAACCGTTCGGATAACCAGCTATAAAGTAGTGATGTGTGGTACTGGCATTCAGTGATGTGCCTAGTGATAAATTAGTTTAGAACTAAACTAACAGAAAGTGTTAGGCCTTCCCTTCTGTCATTTATTATAAACAGTCTAAAATCCGGTGTGACCTTTACATGCTTCCCCTCTTTTTTTTTTTTTTTTTTTTTAACTCAGAGCAGTTTAAGTCTGATCACTGACTCCCATAGACAAGACATAGATTTGTAGTCAACTAGACAAGAAAACAGGCGCACACGCCCGCACGCATGGACAAACACACACACACACACACACACACACACACACGTGCAAAACTGCTGCTTTGGGGCTGGTTTTGGTACAACCCAGGGATTGGCATCAAATCTGTCAGTACTGCAGGGCATTAGCCTACATTTCAGTCTACACACTAACAAAAAATCCCCATTGAAAAGGAGCAAGACGGACAGAGGGAAATAAATGGCTGACGGGATAGAAATAGTGTGTTGACTTGAGGAGCCCAAAGGGAGCTCAAAGGTCAAGGCACTGCAATTTAACTTTATTTTTAATTTTATTTTTATCTTCTCTTCTTCTTGTGTCATGATTTTTAATCAATCAAGCAATCAATCAAAGTTAAGACAAATCTATACAAGGCTTTGTTTTAACGTCCACCATTGTTGTCAACCTGTGCTCTGCCTTCTATTGTAGATCCGTGAAAATTTGTTTTGGTAAAATATGGAAGCAGAGTTGTCATAATAACGACTTTTAGTACGCCAAATTTTAGGGAAAAATATGATTTGTAAGTCATCCTGCAAACGGATATCTCACGTTTTTGTTGTTGTTATTATTTATTCACATATTTTGCCAAGAGGCTATAAATGTAAATTTGTTGTACATTCACATTGGCACTTTTATGCAGCTATTCTATTGGTGTTCAATAATATACCATGTCTCTTTTAAATAAGCAACATTTACATGAACTCTGTGTTTGCAGAATGACAAGAAGGATTTTACCTTATAGCTGGGACCAACAAAAATTTGCTAATTTTGGTTAGGAGCAGTTACAACAGTGTTCAAACAACTCGGGTGACTTGTACTGAGCACATTTGAGTTATGAATCTAAGATCTTTGTTCTTTTCTCTTCTGTGATGTGGCTTGTTTTGTGCTTGGATAGCGACGCTAAGGTGAAATGCCACGTTTGATTCATTATGATATGAGTGGACACAAAAAGCATTCTTCTCTATTGTTGGGACCAAAATCAGCAATGTCGCATCACTGATTTAGCCATTGGAAAGACCTCAAGAACTTGGCTCTTTGCTCCTTGCCTATTAGGAATGTGCAGAGATTATATTTACCGTATACTCAGTATGCAGTAAATACTTGCCTCTCGTGTACCGCATGGATCCACACTACTTTTTGCTATTCAAGTCTCCCTGATGAGTAGTTGTCATTTTCGCATGAAACATTTGTAATTGTCATCCAAGGGTGAAGTGCAAACAAATAATCCTTGATAAAGCCAAACAGAAAACCGTAACTAGAGTCGTAGATCTTCGTCAAGGTTGAACAAGCCTTTGTCTACACCTATGTAGATACTGTACTCAACTACCTGACTGTTATCATCATAAACGAAGATCCTTATGTATGAATATGCCGTATGCATATATAATATACATATATATTTGTATATATGTATTTCTATGTATCTACATCCACACCCACTTATATAAAGTATGTGCAATTTGCATATATAAGTATATATAAATGTGTGTGTGTGTGTGTGTGTGGGTGTGGGTGTATGCGTATGTATGTATATATATCTGTCTTTAAGAATTGAATATCCAATCGATTATCCCATCAGTAACTTGAATAATAACCCTCCCCCCAAAAAAATGTTTGACAATGAAGTGCATGCATCTACACATGACAATTTAAGGTTGCCAAAGTTTATGTATATTAAAACTCTTCTCATTTAAATAAACACATTTTTCATATTAATTTTCGTATAACGTAGGCGTGGACAGCTCTGGCCCTCGAGGACCGCTATCCTGCAAGTTTTATATGTTTCCCTCCTCCAACACAACTGATTCAGTTGATCAGAATTGTTAACAGGCTTCTGCATAGCTTGCTGATGAGCTTGCTGGAGCAACACAGTAAACAAAGTACAGACAACTGGCCAGTGTACAGCAAGTGAAGGATTCTGCCTTAATCCCACGTCATAAAAATTAGCGGAGTTAAAAACTAATTTCCGTTCCTGTGTTTAATAATGCAGTATTTTGGTCACCCAGATATATATTGCTCAGCTTAGTAGTGTAGAAAGTGTTTTTTTTTTTTTTTTTACATTTCATTTGAAAGCGTAACTCATTCAGAGAAGGTGAGCCCTTTGAATCAACACGCATGAAAGGAATTTGAACAGACCTTTTAATCAGGTCAGCGGCTATCACTCTAGACCGAAGTGGATTTATCCTTTTTAAGTAATGCATGTTTTGTTAGGGAAGATTCACTAGATCTCTAGGCTACATGTTTAACCTTCAAGACATTCAGGCCCAACAATAGTCAGACTGAATTGTGTGCCGTGGACGTGCAATGTACCGGTAGTCAAATAAAGTCTTTAAGCTTGTTTATCAGGAACGGTGATAGGCAAAGCAGACATCAGAAGGGACAATGGTAATGTGATGGAAGGCTAATAATGTTTAAATCCCTTTTCTTAATGGACTTGACTTTTATCAGCTCGATGGGCCAGGTATTAGTTCCTCTCATTTCCGGACGCACTGAAAAGTTTTACAGTCTTTCAGTAATGGAATGTCAAGTCAGAGGGCATTAGGTTTATCAACAGTGTTTCCGCATCAAATTTGCTCTCTTTCATTTGGTTTTAGGCTGTAACTTTATGAAGGTTGTGGAAATGTTGCACAGCCTCAAATGCACTTGCAAGAAAAATAAATATGCTGTAGTCATTTAATTTTTCTTGTTAATTTTCTGCAAAACTCCTCAGATGGAGTTGAGCTTTTTGCAAACATCAAAAGTCTTTGCCCCCATTCCTCACTTTATATTAGCATTTTTATTACCCTTATAGTTCAGGTTTTGTGTTGTTTGATGATCTGAAACATCCATTATCCGCTTGTTTCTAACTATTTCAGTTCATCAAACCGCCTTGAATATGCACACAAACAACATAAGTAGATACAAAAGCTTTTTTCGAAATAACATTGTCTCCACTCAGGCTGCAGCTAAAGACAATTATAGTATTCCGACATTCTTCTGAAAATTGCATTCAATGACTAGTATTTGAATAAAATAAAATACTGGTCTGGACTAGAAAGTGGAATGAAGGTGGACCTTTTAAAGGTCTTTGAGAGACAGAATTCTTATTAAATGGTATTTTCTAATATTAATTCTAATATTTATTTTCAGCCCTAACCTACAAAATAAATTCTTACAAAAATCATACATTGTGATTTCCAGATATATATTTTTTAATTCTGTCTTTCACAGCAGCTATGGATTTACAAGGAAAATGTCAGAATTTGTAAGTGGGAGAAGTTGTAAAATTGCAGGGTGGTCAAATACTAATTAATCTGACTGTGAAAAGCTTTTGTTGGTGGCACATAAATTTAATTCATTTTATGAATTTAGTGAAATTGATCATCTCTTGAGGCATTTGGAGACAAAGTAGAGTGCATTTTGAAGTCTCGAAAAGTTGCATCAACAGTCCTATTGTAAAATGATTCTCAACTTGTGGGTCGCGACCCAAAGCTAGATCGTGGAGAAGTAGTAAAAAAATGAGTACAGTACAGAGGAAGGTCCGACATGGAAAGATAAATAGTTAAGTGACAGGAAGCTTTGCAGACTTGCACATTAGCCACTAATTTACACCGTGAGTAAATATAGTGCAGGCCACCCTCTGGCTCGCAAATGTCATGGTGGGTATTATGTGCAAAGCTTTTGAAAACGTGTGTTGTCAAGGGCATATTTAATCAAAACTTGGTATTTTTATACTCTTGGTGTCTACTTTGTGTTGGTGCTTCGAGAACACGCAACAAAAGGAAAATGCGGGTCACAGGATGACAAGTTGAGCGCCACTGTTGAAATTAAACTTGGGCATTTACATTATTTTTTGTTGGTTCATTGCCTTCTCACCACCCACACCACCACCACCAATAATAATAATATTTTATTTGTAGATTACTTTTAAAATATTCTCAAAGACACATTCAAGTTTTAAAGACAGGAAAACGTGTAAGAATAAAAAAAATCAACCAAAACACCCAAATTCAGAAATACAGTGCACAATTAGACCGAACGATATAAGTAGAGGAATAAGACAACGTGATGAAAGCAGAGCGGGACGGTTACATTGTGGCGGGATTTAAATGATAGGAGGACAGTACTATATCATTTGTGTTGTGGGGGAGGAGAAGCAAAGGTCTATTTCCATGAAGGACTTTTAAAAATGTTTTTGTTAAATAGTGATGATAGAACCCACATTTGGAGTTCAATATGTATTACTTTACATTTTAAGATGTCAAAGATTGAGGGACATCAAATCCTACACATGGACACACTGGTATTGTACGGCATCCTGCATAATCACAGCCTGTCACATTGTGGCTGTGGCTTTTATAAGGCTTTTCAGAAGAGCAGTCACAAACAACTACGGGCTTTTATCCATTCATTCTCAGCTCGTTGCTTGCTTTTAAGACACCCCACGGGGTTCCAGTGTTTTTTTTTTTTCCAGCCAATTCTCAATTGTGGGTTGAACCCCTGAGAGGCCAAGTTAATATAGGATTGGAGATAAAAAGTGGACCTTTCACCCAAGTGTATTGCAAATGACTGAGTCTGTACATTTGAATACCAAGTCCAATTTTGCATTTTGTCAAGGGATTGAGTTGAAGTTTAGTTTCGGCGCTTTAAGGACTTATTTCATCCATACTGAAGGGCTCAGTGAGCATATCATCCAATTTAGTTTTGAAAGGAACTGGACAAAAGAGTAGAAACAATCAGTTTTAAAACTAGACTAGGCTAAGCTTACGTGAATGTGAAGTCATTTTAGCGATGTTCACACGTTTGGTGTTGTATTATCCCCAATATTTTTCTGTAATTGTAGTTTGAAGGTTACAACTATGTGGCTCAAAATATTTTTGTAGACCGTAGACCTTTTTTTTATATTTCCATTTTCTTTTGGCGAAAATATAAGATATCAATTATCCTTTGAACATATGCATAAAATCGTTATTTACGATCTCTGGTAGACCCAGATCAGTTGTGACCGGCAGTCGAGGCAAAGTAGATATCCTTTCATATCGTCTGCATTCACCCTTTAGGACAGGACCGGATTAGCAGCATCTCATGTTTATAGCTCTCTCTCTCCTGTTGAAGAGGGGGGAGTCTCAATATTGCGTGAGCTTTGAAGAAACGAGGGAGAGCTAAATCTCTCACTGGGATGTTAGATGGACTTTATCACGTGATTGCTTTGCGAGAAACACTGGCATCTTATTAAAAGACCATTTCCATGAAGCACTTTCAGAAAAAAAATATACATACACGTATATCTATCTATCACGTCTATCATATATCTATCTATCTATATATGTGAAGTTCATGATGTAGGAAACTTTTTACTTTTTAAATGTATATTTTGTAAACCATTAGACTTGATGTTTTAAGACTTTAAATGTCACCAGTAACATTTTCTCACATTTCTGTCTTGTATAAACACGATCAAAGGTCAAACCCTTGCAAGAAAAATAAATACGCAGTATTATTATTTATTGTTCATAGTACGTGAGGATTCAAATTGGTCTACAATACCTTAGCCAATCAGGATGCATAATACAGTGTGGGTTGTTTCTCTATTTGAAAAAAAAATGCACTTGAAAAAAACCCTGCGATATAGTGAGTCAATGAAAGGTGAACCATAATATAGTGAGGGATCACTGTATTTCAAATCTACTGATAATCTTTCTGATGTATCCCTTTATGCTAAGACCTGGCTTCAAGTGTGAATGCAGTGTGAACATATAAGGCTAGAAACACCAAATAGTAGAATTAGTCACGTTCTGTGTCCATTTCTTGCCACCTTAAAATGTTTCTTAAAATATTACCAATGGTTTCAAGTTTGAAAATAGGTTAACCCCTTTAAAATGTCTAGGCAGTCAACATATAAGAAATGGTAGCATTTAACTGCCCGGACATGAACGGTTCGAATTTTGACTCTGCTCATTCTGTCATCTCAAATAACTGTACTAAAGACTTATTCAGTATTTTATCAAGAATAAACATGGGTCCCATCATACGATTCTTTTAACAATTAAAACCAATTTTACTGTTAATCTTTGACATGTGACTCGCATCTTAAAATGTTAGATGAAAATCGAAAAACAAATCACTCTTTTTGAGTCATCAATGTACAATATACTATCTCTGACCACTTTTTGTCTAACGTACAACTCAAAATTAATTTTATTTTGACCTATTTTCTTGGAAGATTTACTTGGTATCTTTGTTTTGCCGCCGAACACTCTTGTACATTGACAACTTCACACCTTTCCGCTGCTCACTATTTAACTATGACCATCCTATTTAAATTCACCAACTCTCTGTCTGACCATCTCCAACATACTGTGTGTGGGTGTTCAGAAGAAACCAGCTGTCAGTGAAAATGGAGGCCATTTTTCTTGCAATTAAGTTGGTTTTACTTTGCCAAACGGTTTGCGTGGCCAAACGCTTTTGATGTAACCAGCTGTTATGTGGGAGTCCTTAATTTGAGCCCTTGAGTAAGAGTGGATATAGAAATGCCCCCCCCCCCCCCCCCACTAAAAAAAAAAGGATTTGTACTGTTGTAGGAGGCCCAAATGTCACTATGTAGTGTAGCAGATGTGATTCTAGTTAAGCTCACAAAGAAAAATACTTAGAGATGGAGTAGTGATGTAATAGGATGCATGCAAATAGTGTACGCTACAATCTCAACCATAGTGTCAAATTTGTAGGAGGCTTTTGAGTCACAAACCAAATTATTATTAAGGGTTGCACCCTCCATTAAGGTGAAGAGAACATTTGCAACATTAAATCATCTCAAATTCACAGAGAAATACATTTTCTTTAAATGGCAGAACTTCGCCTGTCATTGTCATCATAATGTATCCAATGAATAAGAATATTGACAGTAGTAACGTTTAAAAGATGAAAACATTGCACAAGAACTCAATTAGGTTAAGCATGCTTTTTATTTGACAGCGATAAAAAATGTTTTTCTTGCAAAGCTGTTAACGACTGAGAGTTGGGTCCGTTTTGATGGTTTTCAGGTGCTCCAGCTTTTTCCTTCAGGTCGTTTTTCTCTCAACTGGTGATGACAGATGAGAGCAAGGTCACACCATTACAGCTCTTTGTCTATCATTCTCTCACTCACTGATCACCGCTCCACTTTTGTGCCTTCACTCAGCCTGGTGACTCAAGTTTTCCACCTCCGTTATTCAAAATCGTCCCCATTTTCCACACGAGTTGTTTTTTGATCTTGGTTGAAGCTCCTGTGTAAAGTGGATATAAAATGTAATATTAATCTTGCCACCTCTTCCCATCGCACAAATATACAGTGGTACCTTTACTTCGGAAATTAATTGATTCCGGAAGAAGTTTCTAAATTAGAACATTTGTAAGTAGAGACGCGTTTTCCATGTAAATGCCCTAATCCGTTCCAAGCCCCCTAAAATTCACCAAATTCAGACATAAATATTTTCTAAAGCATAAAAATGCATTGAAATACGTAACAAATACATGTTAAAAAGTTGATTATTGTACAATAAATCTGAATTGTGGATAATGTAAAAAACAAAGAATAAAAATGATGGTCATTTCTTTTAACTGCATTGTGTTTTTTTTTTTTTTTTAACCTTTGATTGATTTTTTTCAAACTGTTAGAAAAAAGAAAAACATGGTCACGTGTTTAAGTACATAGAACCACACCACCGGGCATCAAAATAGTACATTAACAAAAATAAACTTGAGTGGAATGGAGCCAATAGGGTAACTGAACTATTCAATCTGTTCAAGCACTTCCTTAGGTTTCTGTAAATTTTATCCAGGTATCCCATAATGTCTCAAATTTCTCTCGTTCGCCTCGAAGAGTAAATGTCATTTTCTCCATTTCAAAAATTTTCCCAACCACCTTAGTCCAGTCTTTGATTGTTGGGGGATCTTTTGTCAGCTATCTTCTTGTGATTGTTTTTTTTGCTCGCTAACAGTAAGATGTTGTAGGTGTATTTCTGGGCAAAGTTAATGGTAAAGTCAGGTTCCAGTCCCAAGTACAGGGCTTTTTGCCCTCTTTAGTTCAGGTTCTCTCTCATAAGTGTTTTTTTTAGCCTGGTTTGTAGAGAACTGAGCAAATCAGTACAAATTTCATCAGTATTGGACAGACATCAAGTTTCTTTTTAATGTTTTTGTTATGCTCTATTCCTTCCTCTTATGGATGAGTGTCTTCACTGTGTTCCGTGGTATACTTGATGCTTTGGAAATTATTTTGTATGCTTCTCCTGACGAATGCCTTTGGACAAAGAGTTCCCTCTGATGCTGTGTAACTCCATTGTGGACTCTCGCTTGTGCTGTAAAATGTGACTACCAATATGTCAGCAAAAGCATAGCAGAAGAGTTGAAGTTTATCGGTGGTGAATCAGTGGCACTTAAAATGGTGGCAAGTGTGTGACGACTCATTGATTTGACTCATTTGATTACTTCTGAACATATCCCCAGTTGTTCGTGGGCGTGCACCCTCGTGCGATTCCATGATTTCTTGTTGCCCATCTTTAAAACCCGCCTCATAACTCACTTGTATTCTTTGGCATTTGACTCAGCATGACCAAAATTATGATCTTAGTTATACTGTTTGGTGCCCTCTCCCGTCTTTGTTACTGATTGGTCGCTTTACTTTTGTATATGTTAGTTGCTCCATGTACAGCACTTTGTGTGCAGCGATGTCTGTTTGAAAGTGCTCTATAAATACAGTTGAGTTGAGTTGAGCTATGTATTTGTCTTCCCCTCTCTAAAAATGTCTAATATTTTTCCAATTGAGTCATACAGGATACAGGACACAGACTGATTATGAAAATGTTAGAAATTACTACTAATTGATTGTCTGTTCCTCTAATATTATTCCCAAATTTACCACTTTATTTACCAATATTTGTGCAGTATTTCAAGTTTTTGTCTTATATTAAAGATGATAAAATGCTTCTTAGTAATCAAGGGTCAATAGAAGCAAGGAGTAGAATTCAATAAGATTTACTTCTGTCTAGCCCTGTTCAAATGTTGACAATTCTGTTTAGGATTTATTTTCTTTTGTCATTTTCATACCTTTAAAATGAATGAATGAATTCATTAATTTATTCATTGATTCACTATAGTTGGTTTTTCATCTTGAGTGACAGAAAAATACATGACTGTGACATATTTATGCTAATAAAAACTAACTAAATAAATTTATACATGAACAGCAACACGGTCACAGCATGATGAAAGACACAAATTAAAGATGTAATAGATGATACCACGCAGCTGTTTGACAGGTGGCTTTCACGGATTCAGAATGGTGTATGCATTGATTTCACCTCTGACCCAGTTACTTTAGCCATCTTGGGTGGTGTTTGATTCAAAATCAATAGCAGAAGAACAATGTTTCCACGCACGAGTGAAACTGTTCGACCAAAAAAAAAAAAAAAAAAAACAAGTTCTTGACAATTTTTGGCGGCAGTTTTGTCACGCATCATGTCCAATAGCTATCATATAACGTACACTTTTAATAATCACTAAAATATTTAGTATTTAGTTCTTTTAAAGTTATTCTCTCTCCAAAGGCCATATTCCGTATAGCCTCTTTTCTAAATTTTTTTTATAATGACAAAAAGGTTCCATATTGGGATAGTCTAATGCCACTTTTATTTATAACTACCATGACTTTATCTTAACTGGAAATAAAATCTGCCAATCTAAACAACCCACAGCTTTAAAATAAAATAATGACACATACATGACTGAATAAATGAAAACCTAATGTTCACCGCATTTAAATGGGTATAGACAATTTAGTTATAAAACGGTTGAAAATGATTCTTCACAAATGAGTCAAAATATAAAACGCTGTTGAGTTGCTGCCTTGACATGGTTGATGAGTGCAGGGAAATGCCAGCGTGAGATGGAGTTGATCTGGCAGCTGGCATATGGAGAATACGGCACTGACCTGGCATACACACACGCACGCAATGCGGGCAGCACCTGCCTCTCATCCTCGCTCGTTCTTTTGAAATGTCTTCAGTGACATTAACGGCACGGGAAACAGCAATGCGGTGGAGAGACAAGAATCTGTTCTCACCATTTGTTTGGTCACATTTGTCATAATAGAGTAGTAAAGGTGACCATTATGTACTTAGTCTGTGTGTGTGTGTTTTTTTTTGGGTGTGAGAAGGTGTGAGAGACATGACTGACTCAGATGGCAGGTGTGTGTGCGTAACAGCCAGCTTAGCAGCTGCTGTGTTCCTCTCAAGTATTTTTCTATAAACACAGAGGGATGTGATACCTAACCAAACCGATGCTGAAACTTGATCAACCAGGATCAGTTCATCAACGGACAAAGACAGTGTGGATACCACAAACCAAGCAAACACTCTAGTTTTAGCACAAACATTTGACAGTTGATTCACACAATGTACTAAACCTTAAACAATTTTCAACAGTTTTTTTTTTAACAAGCTGTTGGTTAAACATGGTCAGCTTCTCTGACAAAATAAGCTAGTCCACAGCGCACCCAATTCCCTGGTGAGCTGTTTTTTTTCCCAATGTTGAAAATGTCTGTTTGTGAGCTAAACAGGCCTGCAAAAGACTGCCTTACAAGTTATTTTCTACTATCGGCATGCCATTACAGACAACATTCGCTCCCTCGCTAAATGTTGCCATTCCGCATGCGCCTTGAGGGTGACAATTGACAGCTGTATCTCTTGAGAAACTTTGAAATAATACTCACTGATTAAGACCTAGGGAGGAAACACTTCTCAGTGGATGTCACATCCATCCTCTATAAATTAAAGCTTCCAGACATGCTTGATATACATTAAGTCATGTAAAATGACATTACAACTTTTGACCTTTCAAAGGCTTATGCTGAAACCTCGAGTGGGGATTGTCGAAGTGGTGCGCACCGTGAAAGAGACCAGAAGATGAGATAGAAATAGAAATAAATGGCAGCATGAAGGACAGGCAGGGAGATAAAAATTAGGTCATGGCTGAGGTAATGTTGAACTTGTTGATTGTTGCAAAGAAATTAACGTCCCTGCGACAGTCATCAACCCGCACTCATTTACAGTTCATCGTGGGTCTTGAAGGCATTTGGTTAATTATTTAGCCGGGCTTCTTTCTTATTTTCCAAGAACGCAGATGGATGTGCTGCCACCGAGCCAGAAAACAATTTAACCAAACAATATTTGGAGTGACACAAGCCCCAGGCCTTCAACTTGGCCATAGGTGCATGTACTGTACAGCATGTGATGGAAGCACAGGCACAGGCACGGACACAGCAAGATGCCAACCTCTGGAAGGCACGAGGTCATTGGGTTGGTGCTTGAATATACCCGGGGCAGTCCTTAACCTCTGAGGTGCTATAA
This sequence comes from Hippocampus zosterae, assembly GCF_025434085.1. NCBI lineage: Eukaryota > Metazoa > Chordata > Actinopteri > Syngnathiformes > Syngnathidae > Hippocampus > Hippocampus zosterae. Next base: position 14,313,043 of record NC_067455.1, read on the forward strand.
ACAAACAGACAGATAGCTAGATATACAAGGAAGGAATACCGCTGTGGGGAAATCGGACCGCATGTGGTATATGGGCTACTCCCTTTCCTGGCTGCCCGAATATTATTGTAGCTCTGCAGTGACTTTGACATGCAATTTTGTTGTTCGAAAGATGCTCTTGAAAGGGACACAGTGCACGTTTACCAGAATGGTTCACAGAGGTGATGGAATTGAATTGCATATACGCATTCGTTATTCCTCAAACATTGAATGCATGCAATACGAGAGGAGTAGAATATTTTTGAGTTATTTGGATGAATTACAGAGAGACACATATTTGTCTGATTTACTCATCATTTTATGTTTATAACCTTAAAGTGGGAAAACAAAAAATCCAGAAATAAATTCTGTCATTCTTACTTAGTAATACGCAGGCCTATGAAAACTATTTCTACTCTAATTGATAACATTGTATTGGACTTAATTGGTTTTGAACACATAAAGGACGTTGTGCTGTAATGAGATAGGACCGGTAATAATCGGTGAAGTTAATTAGTGAGACTTCATGCGCAAGTGCAGCAAATAGTTTTGTGGAGATTTATGTTTCACAAAAGACGGAATAGGTAGAGGGAAGGAATGAAAGAAACGGAAGAATTCTTAAGTACTAAATGGAAAGTATGAAATCAAATCATTTATTTGGCGTCTTCAACAGTTTGATTGATCTTGTTTTTTTTCTCAAACCCTTTCAATTCCATTTTGAAAGTATGCTGATGTATGATTAAAATATGTCAAATGGAATTTTTATTCCTCTCATTTAATTTGCTTTGACAGAAACAGCCTGCTTATTAAACTTAATGAATGAAAGAGATTTGAGTCAACAAAGAAATGGAGACTGTTCTATTCATCTCCAACTAAAGGAAAATTACAACACTCCAAATGTATTAAAAAAAAGCCTCCTCATTCAGCAGTTTTCATCCCAAACAGTTCACCACCCTTCAAACCTCGCCTTGAACCATCCTTTTTTAATTGGTGTCGGCTCAAGCAGTCGTACACATGGGAGTAAAGAGTTTTTTTTTTTCTTTTCAACACTCAAGTAATGGGCTTTTACATAGAAATGTAATCAGACAGTTGGCTTTGTGCACACTGCATGCTTGGCTTTTAAATAGATGCTATTTAGGATAAATAAGGCTGTGTGGTTCAATGCGAAGGCCTTTTAGAGGGACCGATGAACCACTAAGGAGCACCTTGAGGCTACGCTGGGGAGAAGACATCAGCCGGGGAAATTAACGGCCTGAATGGATGTTTAGACGCTGGTGTTTCACGAGATTCCTCATAGGGCTGCGTCTTCTCCAAACATTGCCGTTCTACATGTATTCACATATCTGCTTCCATATGCATACCTCAATGGGTGTCAAGTGTTAAGAACATGTGTTAACGAGCTTAAAAAAAAAAAAAATATATATATATATATATATATATATATATATAATATAAAATATCAAGCTACAGTATAGAAACAGAAAATCTTTATAACGTAGAATGCTCAGATGCAAAATACCTTTTGTGTGAACTTTGGCTGTGTCTGATAATTGCCTTTTTTTTCGTGGCTAACAAGTGGTTTGCGGTTTTACCTATGACAAAATAGTGAGCTGAAAAAAAATAAACGATTTCCCAGGATTTTTTATGCATCCCAGGTCACTGAGCATGTGCCATTCCACTTTAACAAACACTCGTATGTAATAATTCATGATCTCGAAACCAATCATGGTTGTTTATGCTTGAACAAACTTAGAATCGACTCGTTCAACCAAGAATGCCCTTTCACCTCTGTCAGCCTGGTAACGATTTGTAGCTCTCTCCACTTTGCTATCAGCGCCCGCACGCACATACGCCTTTGGCGTCACTCTGGTATATATTCTAAAGGCGTAACGGCATAGATTTTTACATTAACACGCACACACTTTTTTCCTCTCTTTGGGAGTAGCTTTAGCTCACCGTGTGACCTCACATCTTTAACCTGACGAACGCTGGCTTTTAATATATAGATTAGCATTTCAATCAATTTCCCTGATCAATTATGGAGAAAACCAGTTAATGAATAGATATCAATTAAATGTATACTTTATGTAATACTCTTTAACATCAACCATTGCAGTGTTTTGTCACTAAAGAAGCCTAAACCTCTTCTTCGCAATAAATGTTCCTGCATTGTTATTAGTTCTTGTTGAAACTGGTGAGCGAGAACATCGTCTCTAAGAAATCAGATCAGCAAATGTAAAGGTAGCCTGCACGCTAGTTTGGCCTGGGTAAACTTTATTCAACGTGGAGCAGTGGATTGAGTGGAGAAAATTTCTTTCTGAATGTTCTGAGCTTCTCTTTCCATCTCTTTGTCAGACTCAGCTTATTCAGCCTGGACAAGTTGTGCCGTAGTGAAAGTCTGCTGGGCATTAATATTGAGCAGGCATCGTGTTTGTGTTTTGAAACTGAATCAATGGCACCGCTGCTGGTAGCCTGCAGCGTATGGCACTCCACTTTGTGCATATTTCTTTAAGACCAGGTTATAAATCTCAGAGTCCACGACTGGCCACTCAAAGACTTAAAGGCCCCACTCTCAGTCAATATTTCATTTCGTCTTTAAATATACCAATCTAAATTGTAACTATGGTGATTTCCTGCTGACAGCTGTCCTAAAAAAAGTACATGGCTCTTTTAGGATTGAGGACACAATCATTCCTGGTTACAACCTCATTAGCTGTTTGATGCAGAACATTTAATTCTGTGTTGTTTGTTTTCTCACTCTCAAATCCCTTCTTATAGTGTTCTCTCCACAGTTGCTTCAATCCCAAACCTCAGCCTCAGGTTGTGGTGGGCGTATGGTCGTCTCCAGAACTCGGACCTGGCATGATGCACTTCACTTGTTACTTACTTCCGCTGATCGTGTAATACATTTTCTGTGTGTCTTGCTCTCTAAAATGTTCATGTAGGCCACAGGTGTCAAACTCCGGTGCTCAACGCCCTCTATCCTGCGTGATTTAGATGTTTCCCTGCTCCTGCCTGATTCAAATGCTCATATCATCAGAAAGCTCTGCAGGAGCCTGATAATGATCTTGAGTCAGGCAGGACAGTGTCCCTCGAGAACCAGAGTGTTTTAATGAAAGACGTGTATTTCCAGTATATGCGTTTCATTCAGCCCATGTTGATAATTTATCACAATCTATTTATTATTGTCCGAAAGACCAAGCAAAAAATATGCATTACAGCTTTATTGATCACACGGCAGATTGGTTGTAACCTGTCAAAGGCTGATCTAAAACGGTCTTTTATTGACTGTAGCAGAGATAAATGTGGATAACTGAAAAAAGGAACACTTCACATTTAAATTGCAAAACTCTAGACTAAGCGGCTCTAATAGCTTCCACTGTGAAACGTTCTGGTTGTATAAAAATTGAGTTGCTCAATGACTACTCACACAGAAGTCTTCATTTGTAACCTTAATTGACGCTCAGCTGTTCTTCTGATGGCTTTTTCTATTTTACAATATGAATGAAATGTTTAATTTCAGAAACATAACTTACTCTGAAGTTATTGCGTCTATTGACTGTGTTACTGTGTTTACTGCCGTGAGGGGTTGGGCACAAACGGGTGTTTGATTTTATTTGAGCTCAACAAGGAAAAGGCTAAAACCAACCAAGTGTTTTAGTGTTCAAGCAACCACCAATTGATGCTTTTCTGGCATCTTGTGCATTTATCTTTTTTTTTCCTTCAGTATTTTTGGGGAATGACTGTTTTTATGTCATTGTAAAGCTCCGCCATTAGCAAAATCACACACATGGCGGCAAGGCTTTGGCCTTTATGTGAACAACCTGCTGTCATCGAGTTTCAGCCACCTAGCTGCGCTTGCCAGCCCCCAAATGATTCAGTGTGCCTGTTCCAGATATACATGCTTTGCCAGATCATTAAGAAAACCGGCACCCAGTGCCACTTTTACAGCAATAACTGAACCTTGCTCCTAATTTATTCTCATTTATATTTTTCCTTAAAACTGTGAAACCCATAAAATGTGAACGTCCATGCGCTTTTATATTTCGGATATAAACAATGACTTCTCTAACATGACTCCATAGAGCATGGCACATTTTCAATCTGTGTTTATGTAGGCTTGCTCATAATGCATACAGTAAAACTATTGAACATAGTTTCCAAAAATGATTCACCTTTTTTTTCCCTCGGTCTTTATAGCCAAGACGCATTCTGCCAATTTGTTGCCCAAGTGTTGGAGGGGAAAAAGGAAGTCCAGGTGCTTCCTTCAAATCCTTTACATCCCTCAATTATAACCCTCCTTTATACAGTCTTTTGCTCTCCTCCTCCCTTTTCATTACCTTTATGCGGTCTTATCATCATTCCCGTCGATATTACTCTATTCTTAGTACTGTGTTTTTCATTTCATTTTGCTTCATTATTATCATTATTATCCTGATATTGTGGGGTTTTCGTTTTCTTCACCCCCCCAAAGAGACTTCCTTTCATACTTTTTTCTTCACCCCCCCCCCCCAAAGAGACTTCCTTTCATACTTTTTGTTCTCCTTGACTAAACTCCCTCTGAAGTACCTGCAAATGTTTCTGTCCCTGGTTCTATCGTCTTAACAAAAAAACCTAAATTTATCTCATTTTAAAATTACAGGTATTTCAGCAGCCCCCCCCCCAAAAATTATATAATGACCTGGAAAATGTGGGGCAGGAACAGCTCTCATTGATCTTGCTTGTAGTCAAATCCCGTAGGCGTAGAGTTTGTCAGGCATTTTAGTTTGTAAACTTCTTCTCCCCGCCTCCCCCCAGAGAAACCGTAATCTTCATATATGCAACCGTGTATTTCTCTACATTTATGTCGCCTATCCTGTCGGTCACTGATGATTCATCTCCTGCTGCTGGAAAATAGACACAAAACAAATATGGATATATGAATAAAACATTACATACATAGACATATATATCTAAACCAAAAGGCACTGCACATATTTGAATTTGAATAACATAATTCCTTGTGGCATTGAAATTGGGCCAATGGCATAAGTGTCGATGGCAAAGCCAGAAAAGTTAGCTACGTTGTCAATACTAGAGTGTGAGAAAGAAAAGACAAAGTGTGACATATCCTCCTGCACACACCAGCTCATATCTCAATGACTGAGGCTTGATGGGTACTTAACCTTGCCTCTCGCTGCTTACGCTAATGCAGAGAGGTCAGGAGTGTGCTGATTGGCTGGCTCACTGTCAACTCAGCCAGAAATGTCTCTCTGAGTGCAAATGAGCGTATGAGCAAGGAGGTGAAATACTGGCGCAAGGACAAGAAAGAGGAGGAGTGGCACTGACGATGGAACCACCCCCCGCCCCCAAAACTTCAAATATTAAATCTGCACATGGTTTTCCATACTATTACGAATATGGAGCATTCTTGAAATATCTTGGCCTTTATTTCTTTTAAATAATAAATACTAATTTACGTCAATGGCAAAAATTGAACGAAAATGAATATAATTTTGCTCTTTTTACCTTATACAGTATTAAATATACTATGTCAACCAACAGCATTTTTGATGATCAAATTACAATTAGCATCAGAACCCTTCATTGATATCACCTTAACAATCTCATTCATTGAAATTGTATAGTATACTGCCGTCCAACCTGATTGGGCATCACAGGTCCTCAATGGGGTTAAGGTCAGAGAATGGTCATGGCCATTGGCCACACCATTGTCCTTCCATTATACCCAAAGAAGCTAAAACTTAATCTCTCTCCTTTTTTTTTTACACTTTATTTTTTTTAATCTCTGCTGCCTGTGATTGGTGCTCTCAAGTTATTTTACACTGGAAGCCACTGTTCTTTTTCTTCTTATTATTCTGATTGTTATTATTAAGACTTGTCAACCCATGATTCATTCAAATTGTGTATACATATTTTACTTATATATATGTATACTTATTGTATACATTGTATATATATTTTGACTGGTACTCGTAAGAGGGAGCATATAACTCCTACTCTGGCATCCCTTCACTGGCTCCCCATTCATTTTAGAATTATTTTCAAGATCCTCCTCTTTGTTTTCAAATCTCTGAATAATCTCGCGCCACCTTACCTCTCTGAGCTCATCCGCCCCTACACACCTGCCCGGCGCCTCAGGTCTGTGGACCAGACATTATTAGAAGTACCAATAACTAAACTGAGGCTCAGAGGGGATCGAGCCTTTTCTGTTGCTGGTCCCTCTCTCTGGAATGACATCCCACTGAACATTCGGCAAGCCTCCTCGCTGCCCATCTTTAAAGCCCTCCTCAAAACTCACTTGTATTCTTTGCCGTTCGACTCAGCATGACTTAGATTTGTTCTTGATTTTACTGCTTGGTGCTTTCTACCGCTTTTATTACCTATTCGTCTTACTGTTTATTGTGTATGTTCAATCGCTCCATGTACAGCACTTTGTATGCAGCGATGGCTGTTTGAAAGTGCGCTATAAATACTGTTGACTTGACTTGATACATTTTATTTGCAACGGAGCATTCATGAATGAGCATTAAACTGATAACTTCACAAAACCTTTGAACGATACAGGAAAAAGATGTTTCAATATTCACAACTCTTATATCGGTTTAAAGAGTAAACCATTGACAAATGAAACGTAACCACTCTTGCTCAAGGTAATTTTCAAGAAACATTTGGGTCAAATTACCAACTCTTAAACTTCAGGGACTGTTGACTTTGGAGCTTACTTGATAGAAGGAACATATGGTTGGCTCGGTGCATAATGAACTCATGTGGTTCCCCACTAGGTAGGTATTGCTAAATGGTCGGGGTGTCAGACTGCCGGATGAGTCGTTGAAAGGACATAATTCTTACACCCACAAACTTCTCTTAACAGACTTGATTTTAAACCTGAAAAAACCACCATTGCAAGGAATCTTTGCTTTGATTTTCAGAATACACTCTCACAGCTTTGCCAAGGGGACATATTGTAGTTGAGCTTTTTACTAACAAGCGAGCCATCGTTTTTTTTTTCTTTTTCTTTTTTTTTTTTAACTGCAGTTCAAGATTACTTTCAGATGTTTGGCTTTTTCCCCTTAAGATGTTCTTAAAGCATTGACGAAGCTTCTATATAGGCCACGCACTGTGCTTTTGCCTTGAGTGGTTCAACATTGTATTTACAGTAAGGGCTTATCTAAGTCAACCTGATCAATTGAGTTAGACATTTAGTCTGGTCTAATTTGACTGATTCACTGTGTCCACTCGGCTGTTAAAAACCAGCATGTACAGCATATCCCTCCTCAGCATCCATATACTGTATACTGTACATAGCGCAGAGGTCATACATCTATGCATAGGCTGTTACAGCGCCATCCGTGACTCTTAGTATGCGCTTGTACGGTATGTTTAAGGCATGTGGTTTGTTAATACCATGTGTGGCTGTGCATGGATGCGTGTGGTCTTCAGGCAATGGAGAGCAGCAACACAAAGTTGACGGGGGGCTGCAGACGTTTAGGGCACGATGCCAAGGAAATGGGCCTGCACGCACGCACGCACGCATGCACGCACGCACACAACACACTCCTTGTTTTGCGATCTTGTGGGACATCTGCTCTGGTCCGGGTCACTGGCATGAATGCTCGGTTGGGCTCCAAAGTATCGCCACGGCAACTGCATCGCATAAACTCATCCCATCCAGGAACAATGTGCGACTAAACTGTCCTGTTCCCCTGGAGGTGATGAGACAGTGACTCTGATGCCGCCTGCTTACTTGCTATGTATGTCACAGCGATGTCTACAGGCAGGGAGCAAGTATCGCATTATAGGAGTGTTTGCAACGTTTTGACAGGCGTTAGTGTGAATTATGTAGGCGTACCTCTACTGTGTGTGTGATGCGAATGAGAGTCGTTCTTGACGAGCATTGTCAAGAGAACAAACCACTCGACTATGTTTACTCTTCCTCCCTTCAACAAGCATTTCTGTTTCTTGTATTCACCATTTTGTCTTTGAAGTGGACCCTCCAGATTTGAACAGCCCTAAGGTTGGACAATTGGGACACCAACTCAAATATGTGTTGAAAGGAAAGTGTCTCATCATTCTGAACAAGTTATTCTGAAAATATTGTGATACCTTAGCAAACCTCTCTGTTCAGCCGTCACCAAATGAATCACTCTGCATGTTTCACTGTTTCTTTAACTTCAAACTTTAAGATCAGTGTGATATATTGTCGCATTATACAAATGTGCTATATTGTGATATATTGAGAGAGTGGCACATTTCAAGCTTGAGTTCAAGCAAAATCATGTCAAGGAGTACATCCCGGGCTAAGCGAGGCTCATCATTACTCATATTTCCTTCGACAGTCAAAGAGTACCGGTAACTCAAAAGAGCATACCTCGAGTACTTATTAATTTCAGCCTAAGTCAATAGAAGAGCAAACACTGAATTACTGATGCACATGCTGGCACTTAAATGATTTAATGCTTCCATGATGAAGCAAGGTGATTTATGGAGTGGAGACCAATTGTGTTTTAATTTTGTTTTTAAACAGATTGTGACATCCAGGCTAATTCCTCGTTTAAATCTGCAATGCTTTGAGCATTGCTAGTGAAACTTGAAAGTATATAAAGAAACATTGACTGACTGTATTCCTGACTGCGTGAGCGTTAAACTTGTTCATAGCCCAAGATCAGTAGACACTGGATCCTGATCAGTGTCTTTATTTTCATGTGCTTTAATTTTTTTCCTGCTATGCATGTCTCACTTTTTTTTAACTATGCAGATATAGATGATTTTCTTTGAGTCTCAATAGAAGAGGTGCTAAAATGATCCGAACCACAACACGCCAGCCATCTCTTTACGGGTGTTGACTTTCATCATCCACTGTGCTTTTGCTTGCTTCTGCTCTGAATTGGATTTGGCTTTCTTTACTCTGTACTTGCTCACCCACCTCCTCCACCTCAGTATCTTTGTTTTGCTGAAGAATACAAACACGCTGTGAACCAAAACACAACTGACAGTTTGCATCCAGTTTTATCGCTCCTCCTCCTCTGTCCTCTTAATTCCTCCCTCACATTCATGCGCCCCCTCCCTCCCTTCATCCCTCCCTTTCTACTTCCAGCTGTCAGGAGGCTTCATTATTAAAGATTCATGCGGGAGTCTGGGCAGCGCCTCCAAAAGCTTTTGTCAGACAGACCGAGTGCCTCAAATCTTACTGCCACTAACGAGAGATGACATGGAAACACTCCCATAACCCCCCTCCCCCCACCCACCAACACGCGCGTATGCGTGCACACACACACACACACACACACACACGCACACGCACACGCACACACACACACACACGCCCTCATGGTGGCTTCACCATGTAACGTTCTGCCAACTCTATTTATTTGTATTTTTTAAATACTGTATGTGGGCTCTTTCGTCATCGAAATAGCTACAAAATAATTAGCGTTGTCACTTTATCCATGTTGCGCTTAATGGTTCCAAGCTTGACCTGGCATTTCTAATACCGGTGGTTGACTTTCCAATATATGTACAATAGATGCATATGATGTGCTGTGGTGGCAATAAATTATATTTGTGTTGCTTTATCATCCAACTGGCATACAACTTTCGATGGTTTTAGAGTCAGAGAATAACCAGATTGACATGTCAACTCAGCGGACCTCTGAACTGTTTCACTGTGCTATAGGTTGCTGATTGAATTGACCAGGCTGTCTTTCAACAGTGCCCTTCTCCCCTTAAATCACTTCCTCTCACATGGCAAAATTGCATTTTTGTTGTCATATTTTACACGATGGTAACTCAACACAACAAAAAACCTTAAGGTTGTTTTGCTGTCCTTTATTTCAACTCAAATACCAAAATGTGTCATCCGCCTTCCTTGTAGCAAGAAACCAACACTGACAAGTGAAGGCGCGATTGGCATTTTGTCAACCATTTGAATGAGAAGATTAGTGACTCTATATTTTCCTTCCAACCTCAATTCTTATTCAAGGATGTAAACAGGCCGAGTTGTTTATAGCCATTATGTTATTTACATCAGCCATGTCAAATTGTGAATGAAATGTGAATGTTGTTGGAGCACATTTTAAGAGTCTTTTTGGAGAATTTCCTGTTCAACTGCAGTTTTCTTTAAAAAAAAATCTTGTGTTTCCATTCTTCGCAGAAAAGCCCAAGAGCAACAGAAGAAGGTGGTGGTAGCCGGTTGTGTTCCACAGGCCCAACCTCGAATGGACTATCTCAAAGGTCTTAGCATCATTGGGGTATGTGTGCTATACTTGCTCTTGATACAATTGTGCATTTGGCCATAGATGACTTTGAAGTAAGAGTCTTAATATAAACACGCTTTTGAAACTGAATAAAACGTGCTTTGGTTTACGTTTCTGGAAAACACAAACCCACACAAGGTATCACAGAACATTTCATTGACCTGGGTGGCGGCACGTTGAGACTAGTCTGGTCCCCCGCGTGCTGTTTAGTGAATCAGTAGCACTCCGCAGAAGACAGGACCAGGATCACTGAAATAAATATGGAAGGGCAGTAGAAAAGGCAGATGCATGAGAATATGGATCGAAAGAAATATGATGGAAAAAAGTCAAATGGAATGAGACATGGTGCCACATATTTACATAATGGCTACAAAAAGTCAACCTATCCCATGTTTGAATGTGGAAAAAAAAGAGACCTTTAATGGGAAATGTAACAAACTACAGACATGGCTGACTGATAAATCATATACAATCACACATAATCATATATTTTATATAAAGCATAACCACAGTGCAGAATCAGACCAATTCAAGGTGAATTCCACTGGTGTCACATCTCAAAGATTGCACATTTATGGACTGATAATACTTCCTAATAAAATAGAATTTGTAGTGGCTTGCTTATTTTTCCTCCCCCCCCCCCCCAATTAGGTGTCCCAAGACTACTACATTTATTCCAACAATCTTCTGCGACTCTTATGATAAAACCTAATAACCAATTACGGTTGACAAAGTACAGTATTTAGTTGAGCTCCTACAAATAATCCCACAGGGAAGTAACCCTGTTGCTAGTACAACGGTGACTACAGTGGACATCTTATCATGTTATCAGGTTACAGGGTGCATGAAACGGTTAATGTTATTTCTCTCTTTTTGGCTGCCAGCAGATGTATTTTACACAAAACAAATTATCTTTGAAGCCTTCCTTTATTTGCTCCTTGCTTTCTAAAAAGCTATTTATCCCCCCCCCCCCCAAAAAAAAAACAACAACAAAAAAGCAAAAACAACATTGTTGGAATTGCCAGGAAATTTAACAACCTTATGTCCAGTCCCGATTACTGTCACTTTCAGATATACAGTTCGGGAGTAGGGAACGACACATATTTTTGCATTAAATGCCCATCCCGATAAATAATGCAGTCCCATTTAAGTAAACATGCCGCGATGTAACGTAATTACATTCAAATCACCTTCAAGTGGCATGTATGTATCATATAATTACATTCAGATAAACAAGCTTGTACGTGCGAACGCCTTGAGGGCACGGCAGAAACAGCTGGGAAGTTTGTCGCTGCTGTGCCTTCTATTGTCATGAATAGATTGGATTTTGCATTGATATCGACGCACGTGCGCACACAAACGGACAGACAGAAAGCCGTATATGCATGAAGGGGCACATATGGTAACAATCACAGACCGTGGCGCACCAGTGCACGCGCAATTCTTTCATGTGCCTTCCTATCCAAACACACAACAAGAGTGACAGTTGGTGGTATATGAAAATCGAATTCAAATTACCAGTCGTGAATTTTTGTTTTGTCAATCCTCTTAACGGCTAAGTGGGGGGTGCTTTTGAATTAATTCACTCCTGTTCACATAAGCTGCGCCATGACGTGCCTTGTTTGTTCTGTTGTTTTGCTTTTCACAAGTTGGCTATGAAATGAATGACAGTGTAACTGTGTAAAAGGTACGCAAGAGTCACGCAAGCCCACCGTGTTTCACGTCTCTGAACTAGACATGTCACATCCTTTATCTCAGATGCATCACGCATCTCCACGCAGACAAACAGCTCCGGCTCTGTAATCAGAGAATTACAGTGTGCAAGCAATTGTTGTCAACAAGAGATACCGACACATGAGCCCTCTGGGCGCACATCTTTTTGTACCCCTTGCATATTCTTTGTTCTTGTCTTTAAATTTGTCCCAGACCGAGTACCATTACACTTTTCACACTGACAGCTAATGTTGTTTTATTTTACAAGATAACCGAGATGGAAGCTTGCTCAAAAAAGAACTAGTGGAATAAATGGAATAAAAAATAATACTTTCTAAGCCCTTTTGGAATTAATGTATAGTTGAACTCATTGAAAAAGGAAGTCAACGTCTTTACAGTAGTGTGTTCTGTGCGACCCCTCTCGTCGAAACACGGTATTCTGAGTTCTATTGCCTTTGTGTATTATAAGTGAAGCAGAAAATTCCACACATTTTTATTGATCTCTGGGGGAGGCCGTTTTCCCTTGTGCGTTTTGACTGAAAATGAAATCACTGTGTGAAGGTCCCACGTAACTTTAAGACTGTCAAGGCTCACCTGTTTTCTTGGTTTGGTCATGTGACTTTCGCAAGCTAATTTCTGAGACACCATGATACCATTGTCAGGCACCAGCATGTGTCAGTGCATTCAAGTTTAATTACAGTCAATATTTGTATGAATGTGTGAAAAATGAAAGTAAATGCTAATCAAATGAAAAGCAGAAAGCAGGACACTCACCGAAAGTGCCTTTTTTTGCATCAGGTGACATATTTTTTTGTCACCAGGCAAAAGTAGCTTTTTGCGTGTCATTCGTAATCTCAGCACAACAATATGGCCATCATCTCAGGACCCCCCACAATTATTTTCAAGCTTTCACTGATCCACACAAAACGGGTCCTGACCCACCAGTTGAGAATCACAAGTCAAGATTATCCTCTGTTGTCATTCCGTACTTTTTTGTTCAATACAATCTGTTAATGCCAAACGCACTACACTGCACATGGCAACAATCACACGGTGGCTTGTGTTACCACAGAGCGGGATATATGGCAGCATTCCAAGTACTTAATGGCCACTTTAAAACCTGAGCCATACCTCTCTCACATACTGTTTTACAGGTGGAGACTAAATGTACTGTTTAATGACGTCGCCTCAAACATTGATAGGAACTCAACAGCGCGCACATTCCCCACTAACAGTTGCTTGCCGTATCTACAGCATATCTAAGCTATGCTGTAGAAATTCTACCTGACAAATTTGGATTTCTGCACATGTTCTCGTCCACATTGCGACTACTAAACGCAGAAACAATCTGATTCATATCATACTGAGCTTCACTGTGCACATTGTTTGTTTGTGTGCACAGCTTGTTGTAATATATGAACTGCTTGTGTTCATGTGGTCATATAGTTTTGTTTGGAATGCGAGCATGCTCGGCATCAATCAACCTGCGTGTGCCTTTTTGTGTATTTTAGGTCCAACAGATTGATCGAGTGGTCGAGGTGGTGGACGAGGCTGTTAAAGGTATTTGAATGCACCCAGAAAGACCTGCAAATATGCACACCATTGTGATGTTATGACACCATTCAGAGACCCAACCTATTTACTTCTGGTTATTGCTCCTACTTTTGTTGCAATAATACGTGAAACAGCTTTCAATTAAATTTAATTGGATTATCTTAATGCAATGGGTGAAATAAAAAATCCCCCCCCCCCCATTCATTATTTCACCAGGGGAAACAGCTATATGTCATGGCATGGAAGCTTTTTGATTGCAATAAAAAATGTTTTAAGCAGTTACTTCAGGGTGAGCAACAAACTATGAAGGGTTACTAATGCCTTTCCAGATGTTTTGGACAATACTTTTTCATTAAAAAGAGATTTATGTGTATGTTTAAGAATAATGTTTTGAACATAGCGCTAATGTAAATTTCAATTTCCATTGTATTTCATAGATTAATAGTTAGCCAATTAAAAATTCATTGGTGCCAATAGTGGTGGTCAAAGTTGTATGAAATAAACCGCATTAATCACGTTTGGATCTTTCTTGTGAAGACAGACTCCCATGTCGGTGTTTAGTAATTATTTAAACTATCTGGACACCACAGTACTCTGCCACTAATGGAGGTCACCCAGAGTTTATTGTTGATGTCCGCTGAAGCTGTCATACACCCCCAGCTGTTCTCTTAAAAAATAACAACTGTAAAACACATTGCTTTTGTGTGCGCCCGTGCGCGTCCGTGCGTATTTGTGTGAGGGTGGTTTTCTGTGTGTGTGTGTTGTTTGCACTGCAAGCTTCCCGAACTAGGGACATCTAAATATTACAGTTCAATCGACCCCAAATTATCTGACTGCAGGCATTAAATGTATGCACAGGCAGCACGTACCTCTACTGTAAGTTGTTGACTTTGATGTCTTACATATTTTCCCTCAACGTCTTTCAGCATTTCTTTCCTTCATTCTTCTTACCCATCTGCCTTCTCATATCCTGACTCTATCCCGCCACACCTCCCAACCATTCTTCACCTTCCACCCCCAAGAAACTAATTTCCCCAGTATCATTACTGTTTTTTATGACCTCATATAAATCGAGAGCTGTTACTTCAGCTCAGAGGCCAGGAGACCTTTAAACTTGGGAATATGCCTTTTGGAATGGTAACTAAAATGTGTATGCCAGTGAATTGCAAGACGCAGTTCTCCAACAAAATTTCTTGCGGGTTTCTTGTCCACGTGACAGAAGAATGAGCTAGCTTTTATGATCTCGCTTCGTGAAGCGTGAGATGATCATTTCGGTTTGGGTCTTGGTTTAAAAGGAATATAACCGCCACTCAATAAGAATACCGTAGCACAGTAAAGCTGTGTTTAATTTTACTGAATCCTTGAACCATAAAGCTTACGTTACTGCCTGTTGTAAATGACTTCCGTTATCTCAGGTTGATTTGCTGAGCACGCACACAGGATTTGAACATTGTTTTCACATAGAATATTGCTGGATTGAGCAGTTACTGTGGTTTCAGCCTTACTTAGCCAGTTTAGTTGGCTTTCACCGGCTGTTGGTTGTCTTGCAAACAGAGACGGTTGATGCTATTTTATCCAAGAGCCCTGCAAATCCATTCAAACTCGTTCCACAGTGTGTAAGATTTGTAGTTTCCTTTCATACTTTCCAAAACTAGTCAAGCAGCAATTTTACTCTCAAGAGCTTATCAAAAAAACCCTATGCCATCCACTGATATAAATCTTTAGTGGAACTGTGCATGTAACATGACACTCATCAGTCATTGGAAAATAACTTTATATGAACAGAAATTTAAAAAATGGTGATGGATTATTCAGATTAATTTTCTGATTAATAGGTAACTAATTGATGGTCAAATTAATCGACAGCTATTATAATCGAGTAATCATTTACAGCCATTGTATAACTTACAATGACCCAAAGCTTCTGATTTGAGCCTCTTAACAGTAATTATTCATTGATGTTTGTTGTCCCTCATGAATGCAGTTTGAAACATTTACAGACATCTGCTTTCACTTTGGAAAAGAACGATCAAGCCAGTAACAGGATCAGTTACAAAAAAGCTGTCGAGTGCATCACTCCCTCGTATGATATTGTAAGATGTTTGTTTCTAAAGGTTTTTTTAAGAATAATAATAATCACTAAACAATACCAAATAAACAACAATAATGGAGGACGGTGTCTCTGTAATAGACTTAAATAAATAAATACAATTTTATCTATAGTTTTGACTAAAAAGGGGTGTTTTCTTAGAGTACTGTACTTAGTTATTTACTAATTTCTCCCAAACAAATGGATAACATTGATGATGCAAGATAATATCATTTTATGGATTAACCAAAAGAATTAACAAAATCGGTCCAATTTTCACTATGCGGCCTGATCATCCCTTTAATCAAAAGTGTAAATACTTGAAACGACTGAAATTCTGGGAGATTAAGGCCAAATTGTCAGTCAAAGAACTACTCTGAGCATACATAAACCTTTGGACAGAGTTGCTGTTACTTCCTGTATGTGCCTACACCGAGGGTTTCTGTTACAAAAAGAAACCCACATTTTCCGTCGACAAAAAACTAAAACAAAATTAAAAAAAAAATGTCCCCCGCCTACTGCCCGGAGACAGCTGGGATAGGCTCCAGCACCCCCCGCGACCCTAGTGGGGATCAAGCGGTTAGGAAGATGAATGAATGAATGAATGAATGAATATATATATATATATATATATATATATATATATATATATATATATATATATATATATATATGTATGCGCAGAAATTCCTGAAAAGTTAGAGTCTACACGCAAATAGAATCAATAGAAGCAATAGAATCAGGATATTGTGAAAATGTTTCCAATTTCTCCATTGATCTGTTTGGTTGCAAGGGCATAGGTAAGACACCCATGCAAAGAAGAAAATCAGTGTTAATAATCTGACTTCAAACCATTGATGAGAAACCCCCCGTGAAAAAAAAACCTAAAAAAAAAAATATCTCACTGTATCGCCAAAGAGCTCTCCGGCGATATGAATACCGCAGCAAGCTGTACGACAGCCAAATGTGTACCCAATCCTTCTTTCCTTGAGTGGAGTTTTCTCATTTTGCCCTCTTGTACTGGGATATTACGACCAGTCACGCCTCACCGATTGGCTCTTTGTACTCCTCAGGGGCAGATAGTAATTTTTATCTACCAATGATAGTCATGCTTCCTGCCTTGAGCCCATCCTCCCAGGAGACTCATGTAAAGCGGATGGGAGCAGCAAGACAATTCCATCCTTCAGCGCCTCCGTCTCGCACAAAGCTTTCTATAAGATGACGAGAGAGAGGAGACCAGAGCATCCCATTTCTACACATTCAGGGCTTAGCATCACTGACATTTAACTTTTGACTCAGTTATGGATTTTTATTTGCTCCCTGTGCATATTGTGCTTTCTAGATAGCTTACCCATTTTGTAAGGTAAACAGAACAGTTGCGCAGGGTTGGCAATGAGTTTTCATAAAAGACATATTTCCACAAATAAAGGCAAAAGGGGGAAAAAAGTTTCTCAATTTGAAGTGTTATTATTGTGTTAGTACAACACCACATTCATAATTTTATACGTACCGATGGATAGAAATCAAAGCGCGGAGAGTCTATTTCGCCTAAAGTGCAGTCAGTGAATACGATGATCGATCACTGCCATGCATCTTATTCTTGTTTGTTTTCTGTCTTTGTGGTGTGTTTTTGTGGTTCAATCAAAACAATAATTCAATATTGTCACATTTTGGTTTTTCGGTCTGGCCAGCAGGTGGCAGGAGCGGTCTCTCTAGCACACCTGCTGGCAATCATTAATCAATAGAGACACTATTTAAGGACTCCTACGTTCGACACCTGTTGTGGGAGTATTGTTTTTGGCATTGCTTACCTCATTGCTCATTGACTAGTGGCTTTTGACCTCGTCGTGTTTTCGCGTGTCGTCTCGGTACCAAGTTTGTGTGTGAGTACCATTTTGTTTTGATGATCTGGCTTTTCTTGTGTGTACAAAGTGTTACATTGTTTTTCGTTCGTAGTTTGTGGGCTTTACTTTCTTTTTCTTGCTCTTTTGTGCAAGCACCTTTTGTTAGTCGTTTTTGATTTACCTCCTGGTCCTCATTGTGGACCAGCGCTTTATGTTCTCGCTTATTTTCGGTTTGGACATTAAATTGTCTTACTTCGGAGACCTTGTTTTTGTCTACGTTTTTTGGATCCCCCTTCCTAACTCGGTTTACCCGAGTACGTAACAAATATATTGTATTGTATAGGGAGCCTCAAAAGCAAAATGCAGGGTCTCAGTTTTCTCTTGCAGTGTGTCTGTAGATGTGCGGTGCTCAATCGCTTGCCGTTCGATGAAGACACGTCAATTGGATTTTTTTGTGGTAGTCCACTTTAGTTGGGTTTTGTCACTTCACTTGGCATATGTCAGCTCTTTCAGTGTTTATTTTAAAATGATGCAATTGTGTTTGATAAAATAAAACGACCAACAAACCTGCAGTGAATGAGGAGACAGAGAGCTATTGTAATTCACCTCACAATTTTGATTCTTGAATACAGGTCACTCAGTTCGTCTTTTGGGCCAGAAGAAAGATGGCGGCCGGAGGCTTGGGGGAGCCAGACTGGATCTTCCCAAGATAAGGAAAAACCCTCTCATTGAAATCATCTCCATTAACACAGGGTAAGCCAAAATGGATATACAACACAGTGTTCTCCAGCAGTGATCCCGATAGTGTGTATGTGATTCAAGAGCTTGAGAGAACATTCATTACACCGCCTTCTAATGACATCAGTTTACTTTGTGTTACGTAACTTCTCAAGTAGGTAGAAGCATTGTACCTTCTTCACATGTACAGTCATGGAAACCCAGTAGTAGAACCCATGATTGACAGTTGTTCCGAAAATCATGTGGAAAGCTCCAGTTCCTCTTCATAGCTGCATTGCATCGGGGACATTCGACATTTATTACAAATCAAAACTTGACGGAGAATATATTTACACAAAGAAGAACACAATGCTGTTTATAATAATAAAGTAGCAGTCTTCATATTTGTCTTTTCAAAGTCATTTTCCACATTCACTGAATGCACAATGGTGTTGCTTTCCTGCCAGTCACTCTATTTATTGATTTGAACTTCCCTGTGCTACATCGACCAACGTGGTATTTTAGGACGAAATCACACTCTGAATTTGATGCGTTTTTATTCACATTTCGAAAGAGAACAGGATACTCCTCCTGCATATGTGTATATTGGGGATTACACCTATCATAAGGATGTTGTGCTTTACTAGCTTTTTTTTGTTTTTGTTTTTACTGCTATTAACATGAGCACACTTATAAATATTTGCTTTTGTTAAAATATTTAAAGGTTTTTTTTCCCCCTTGTATTGCTACACAGACTTTGCATTACTGGACTTAGTTTCTTTCGTCGTATGGACTTGAACTGTATGTATGTATGTAAAACAACCTAACCACTTTTGCACGCATTAATGATGTCCATCACAAAGCAACGAACGCAAAACAAGGTAGTATGCACAATGGTTGTTTGCTTTGATTTTGGTTTGCCACGTTTTTCATGTAGAGATGCATCACGTAATTCTTTTTAGTGGTTTTCTGACTTTATTTATTAACTACGTATTTATTCTCGTATCCATTGGAATAGAACTTGCCGACTAGAGCACTCCTACGTGCCCTTGGGTTCTGGACTGAAATTTATTACCGTCTAAACACCAGAGAGCCAGACATTCTTAATGTTAGGAGTGTGACATTGATGCAGTACAAGAACATTTTCCATCTACAGCACATTACAATAAATGTCATACTGTATGTAATGTATAATTTAAAGCTTGCGTCAAGTTGAATTGCCGTTTTTTGAATTCTGTAGTCAATGTGTGCACGTGCCTTTATTTTGGTTTTCTTTAAGGGGTCAGAGCGGCGACAAACAAATCCTCTTGTTTTTATTTTATTTTTTTACTGGAATTGTTTTGGTAGGCTGCGGATAACATGAATATTTGCTGCAAATCCATGCTGAACATCTGCTTTGTGTAATTTGGTCGTCATTGGTGTCCCTAATTTGACCAGGCTCCGCCAATATAAAATTATATGTGAGCGAGACAGTGCATTCTTTATATGCTCTTTTTTTTGATCATCCATTCTAAATCCCCCTCTGAAGTTGTGACATCATTGGTGACATTTGTTAGTTGACAAAACAAGAGAGAGCTTTGTGTGACACGCAAATGCAGAGCAGACCCAACTTCTGCTGCCTCTTGTGTCCAAAGAGAATTTTGGAACGTTGACAAGAGAGAGCCATTATAGGGCTTTTTCTTTTCGACAAATGTGATATTGAAACCATGCTCCAGCATCACGCGCTTCTGTATTCATCCGCAAATTGATCAGTGTTACTTGTTCAGTGTCCTAAAACGTACTACTTTCATGACAATACAATTCTAAGAAATGCATAAATACTCCATTAGAAGTAGCATTTATTTTCTCACACGTTCACTGTTCTGGTCCCTTAAAGAAATAAGGAAAACACAATGGCTATCCGTCTGTAGGTTTGTGGTTATGCGACACAAACACCGTCACAATGCAACCATGGGGACAGCTGATCTGTGCTCTATGGCATTTCGTGTACAGTGAAGTTGAGGATATACAATATCATTTGGCTTTATGGATGGATTGGACTGGATATAATCAAATCAATCCAATCCCGAACCTGTCATTTTGGCCTGAAGCAGACTCCATTCCGATGTGTTGCATGCTTACTCACATCTGTAGAAGCTCCACAAGACACAACTGCCCAGTCGGGCACGTCACAGCTTCCACACATCGGTGAGGCGTTTTCAGGTGATTAAGTGTGTCAGCTCCGGGTGAAATTCTTGGAAAGTTGCACACCAAATTCCATGTAGTTGCAGACCACTTCAACTGTTGCTCCTCCGATGTGCAGGTGGGAGAGGGAGGTGTCTGTTCTTTCTGAAGTCCAACACCATGTCCTTGGTCCTTTTCATATTAATGCAAAAGTTATCTTTGCACCAGTCCATGTGCATGATTCATCACGTTACCACTGTGTAGTCCGCAAAATTGATTTCAGATGCCCCATTGTTGGGTATGGCACATGAACTACAAATTAGTTACATGAGCATTTATAATTTTACAGTAATTTATTGTCCTTATTTGTTTGCAATTTTTATAGTTTAGTAGGAAGTCCACCTGATTAGATTTTGTCCCGTCACCTTTACTTTAAGCACACCGACCTTCACAACGCCATCATGGTGTATTTGTCCTGTGGTTTTCACACATGGGGCAAATTAAGGGGAATTTAACTCTGTTGCAGTTGATTCACAATAAAACTCATTAAGTTGCATATTAATATCATTTACACCTCTTGAATCCAAATTAGATTAGATTTCCCCCTTCCACTAAATTAGTTTAGTCTGGCCAACACTCAACTTCCCTGAGAAGTGTACAAAAGGCGCACTGGCATTTTTCCCCCCTCCCGATCCATTAGGAGTTTATTTGCTTCAACTGGACAGCATCTTGGGTGTAAAAAAAAACCACAACTTTATGTCTTTCACCAAACAAAATCTTACCATTAGAAAGAATGAGGTTAGAATTACCTTTGAGTCACTTCGCTAAATCGCAATAAATATTAAATATAACCGAACGAACACAACAAGCTAGCTCTAGATTTAAGACAAACACCAAATCGCAGTGCTATTAAGCTTGTTCATTGGTTGTGTGGTACAAATAACAATTCAATTTGGCCAGATGTTGTATCTATCTCTCGCTTGCTCATTACCAGCTGCAAATTCACATGCTCTGAAATTAGTTCATGTTCCCCTTGATCACATGTAGTTTGCATACATAGTTAAGCATTTTGTGATGTTGTTCTCGCCATTGCTAATTTTTGCCAATGCATATGCTCGAGGGTAGAGTTCACCGCTCAGATAGCCGTATAAGTATAAAAGTAAAAAGTATGAAAAAAAAGGGACTGCAGTTTTCTTTCTAATGCTCTGTTTTGTGTCCCCGTTTTAGAACATTTGATGCTATTAGCCAAGCTGGTGGATTTGTACGTCTAAGTGTGTGTGTGTGTGTGTGTGTGTGTCTGGCCCGAGGGTACTCTAATGGTCCCTTCGTACTGTGTTTATCTGTGTGTGTGTGTGTGTGTGCACGCGTATGTAGATGTGTTTGTTGTCAGCATCAACAAAAGTCCTTTTGTGAGCCAGCTGAATTGTGATGCTTAGCATCATAAACCAGGAATTTACAGCCACTCAGTCAGAATGGGTCATTAAATATGTGTGCGTTGTGTGTTGCTCTGTTTGTTTGTCAGAACCATTGCCTTTGGACTCCAGGCATTAAAAATAAGCCGTTTGTTTCACAGTAACAGCTCATTTCGTTTCATTATGGCTCCCTTCCTTTCTTTCAGTTTAGTTACATTTTTGGCATCTCTTACATTGTTTCTAAAGTCTGCTTTTCTGCTTTTTACAGTAAACCGATGACTTGCTTCATTATTTATGATTTCTAGGCACACAGGTAGATGACCAGGCAGGAAATGTTCTCTCATTTGAAGAAAAAGTGGTTCCCTTGGTCAACTTCCAATATGTGTGATCTTAAAATATATTCTTCAAGGAAGAGATAATGGAAAGCCTTGTTCATTGGAAAGGCAATGTTTGTACGGTAGCATCTAACATTGATAACTCAGATACGGTGCAGAAAGATGTCCATTGTTGTAAGTCCTAAAACATAAAAAAAGCAATAAATTGTAGTGCTCAACTTTAATACGATGACAAGCGATGGACATTGTGGTTAGAAGAAAGTTAACAACTTATAAGAGGCGCTGCTGCCCCCATTGAGGAATAAATGGAGCAGGCTTCATGCAGTAGATTTGATTCTTTTTTCAAAAAGTGTATGATTTTGGATGTTTTGTTCCCTTAGCCATATTGTGCTCTATTGTACTTTGGCCTCATATGCTGCTGACATGCCCAGTGTACACTGAATTAAATTTTCAATTCAGTGGACATCCTTTTTCTTGTCTTGCCTCTGTGGTGGCATGTGGAATGGTAATAGCAATTGCGATAATTAGGTTTCCTGTCAGTTTTACTGAAGTTTCAACAGATTCACTTTGGGGTTGAACTTAGTGGTTTTAATAGTGAAGCTTAATTTGCATGATTGGGATATCATTGACTGTGTATGTCATGCTTGAATACTTTGACTTTTATTCCTGGAGAGCATCATTTGACTTTTATAGTGGATGGTTATCCAAGTCATTGCGTTCCCACAATGACGACCAAGCAACCTGGCTTGGAGGTCATTGTTTGTTATGCGGTCCGCAGTCATGGTTTCATAGAGTGGCACACATGCATGTCCAGGATCCTTTATTCATTGTGCAGGCGGAAACAAACCTAAAGTATGTATGTATGTAAAGTAAATAGCAGTGTTTTGAATTATTGAAAAAAAAAAGGTGCATTTTATTCATGATTTGAATTAATGGGATGCTTGGGGTCAGCGAAAAATACTCTGAATGGCTTTTTCCCAGCAAATGTAATACCAATAAGAAAACCTTTATTTGTCCCACAATGGAGAAATTTGCAAATTTTTAAATACGTTCATGAGATAAATGCTAAATGATGATGATAATTTTTTTTTAACTTAATGCTGTTGACTTTCTATTCACTGGGAAAAAAAAACAACAACACAACAACAACCTTTGAGCCTGTAGAACATTTTATCTATTTTGTTTTCGTCCATTTCGCTCTTTTCATACCTGCTTTCTCCTAACCTTCTGACATAAAAACACTTACCGAACACTTGTCTCCTTGGCAGGAAGAGTAACTATGCCGAAATCCGAAAGCTTTTTTGTCTACCTCTGAATGTGTGTTTACAAATTCTGCAAACCATCTACAAATAGGATTAAGTATTTTTGACTCATTTTCTCTCTCCTTTTATTGCTGCTCAGTCCTGGAATTACATATTTCATGAGTAATTGCTATGAATCACCACGCCAAAATACACACAGGCATGCGTTTGCTGTGTAAATACAGCCCAGAGACTTGCTGTGAAGTGTTTGTGTGAAACGGAGTAGCTTTTTCAATACGATTGTTTGAGGTCATCAGGCCCCACATGTGTGTTTGCTGCAATTTTCCTGTGATTTCCTTCTGGCAGCCACACATTCTCCGTCCACTCTCTGCGTCGACAAAGCACAATAATGGGTCTTATCGACCTTGCCGCTGACCTTAACATAGATTTGTGTTAAGCATTGTGACCAAGGTGTAACGTCAACAGCCTTAGCCAGCTGAGAGGGGTAAGTTTGGGGTCATAGACATGGACATACTGAGGAAAAACAATAAACCGTTAGGCTCAGAGGCCCAGGGCGAGAACTCCCCTCAAAACCACAGCCGACACACTAATGTGCTGTTTGTCAGCGTTAGAATTATTACCTAAAAAAAAAAAACAGAAATAGTTGAAACAATAGCACTTTGACCTGATATGCTGCAGAGGTACTTCTTGCCCTCCTTGTCGCTGTTGTGTCACAAGTCAGCCGGATAATAGACAAAAATAAGCTCTGTGTCATTGATATATTTATCCTTACACACAGTGCAGAAGATCGTCCACATTCTAATGTCCCCAAAGTTGTTTTACATTACTGTGTATGAATAATTGAGTGTATTAACATTTGAGGAATAATGTCGAGATCGCAAGTGGTAGGAATAGTTTTTTGTGCTTCTTTCCTACTCCCATTAAACATGTAAACTGCACTGAATCAAGACGTCTGTAGATCTTTTCTGTATTTTCCTTTCTTTCAATTTTTAAATTTTTATATTGTTGATTAATATTTCTCTCTCTCTCTCTCTCGCTCTCGCTCTCGCTCTCGCTCTCTCTCTCTCTCTCTCTCTCTCTCTCTCTCTCTCTCTCTCTCTCTCTCTCTCTCTCTCTCTCTCTCTCTCTCTCTCTCTCTCTCTCTCTCTCTCTCTCTCTCTCTCTCTCTCTCTCTCTCTTTTTCTTTCTCTCTATATATATATATATATATATATATATAAAACACACACACACTCCGTTCAAATTAAAGGGACCACACCTCTCATCTCAAAACCAGATCAGTAAACGACTACTTGACAGTTTAGCTGTAACATACACATTTCTGTTTGTCACACTTGGTTGGCAATTCCCCTCTCTTTTTGGTCTGTTTTGTTAAAGTGTCATACGGAGCCAAAGCCAACAATAAATGTGGTGTTGACATGCTTCAGAAATGTTGGCAGTCGGGTCAAAGTGTTTTCACGACAACAAATAGACTCTGAATCAAAACTTGACAAACATAACGGAAAAGGGGTGTTTACACGAATTTCCGAAATGAAAAATTGACAATGCTTGCATGCACAATGTCGACAGAATCACATTACGTTTGGCACTTGCATGTTTTCTCTCTCACACACACACAAAGAAAACCACACATCTTTTTTATTTATTTATTTATTTATTTGTTTGTTTATTTTCTTCCACCCAAGAGCAACACACAAAAGTCGATTCTGTCACACACCTCCACCTCCTCTGGCAGTGCACCACAGTGGCCTTCCTGATGTTTATCAAACCAATGTATGGGTAGTTTTCAGCTCCAGTGGTCTGAACATATTATTCCATTTCCCTCTTTCCCACTGTTTAACACACAAATTTGTGTTAGGCACACACACACACACACACACACACACACACGCACAACTCAACCTCTCTCAGTCACTGGGAGACCAGGAGGCCCTCTGCTCCCTGCAGTAAATCCAAAAGATTGATGTGTCTCCTTGGACAAAATGAGATTGTATGTCATTACAAGACATTACGCTACAGAACCCCCGAGTAACCGAATTAACACCAGCGTGTCACAGGAAAGCACACTTCACACACACACGCGTGCACACACATTCAGACAACAGATTGTGTCTCAGAGTCTTTGAATATGCCAGGTTTTTCATGATTCCCCTCCAAGTTTTGAAATTTCCCCAGTCAGCTCCAAGTTGTGAACTTGTTAATTTGACGTTGGGAAGACCCTTGGCAAGTTGACTTTGACAACTTTTGGAAGTCACGATGGAATCGACAGGGGCAGTTGTCTCCCCGTGTTCATTTTAAATACTGCTCATAATTTTTGACTTATTGTTTTCAACCCAAGTGGTGAGTCGACAGCAGCAATGAGACAATCATGATTATGTTTTGGGTGTGCTGGTTGTTGTTGATGGGGAGCTGTCACAGCAGGGACTACAATTTTTTCACAGCTTGCACATTTCACAAGTCATCCAGCAGAGTCAAACAAAGCGTGACTGCTTGTTTTATGTCTTGAAATGAGGATTTTGATTCTCTTGGAAGATGCAGTGGTCTGTAGTTTTCTCTTGTTACCTTTTTGGTTTCAGCTCACCTCACTTGATACCAAGGAGACGCACACTAAGAGTGACAAATGCAGCGGAATCTCTAAGGTTGAACACAATGGGCTCTTTGCACGGAATCTCCCACGTTGCTAAAAAGTCAGGCAGGAATGGGAATTGTACAGGCTATCTTTTCCAAATCAAGAAAAAAGCTAACAGTGTGTATGTAGCACTGCACCACATTATAGGTAGCTTTTCCCTCTCTTACCTCAAGAGAAACGAATGTCATCATCAGATGCATCAAGTCTTTCTAATCCATATCCAGAGTTCATTTTTAGTTCTCGGGGGGTGGGGGGGAAGGCTTGGAACGGATTAGGGCATTTACATGGACATTGCGTCTCGACTTTCAAAATTTTCTAGTTAATAAATTTCTTCCAAAACCAATTAATTTCGGAAGTAGAAATAAAAATCCGTCTTTGCAAGGCTCATACTTTTTACTCGAGATATGAATAGTTAGCCTAACCGGAAGAGTGTAAACTGTATTATCCACTATTGATCTGACGCCATGGCACATTCACTTTGGTACCTCTGTTTTGTCTATTGTAGATTCAGAAACAACTCCCCCCCAACCCCAATCGAAAATAATAGACATTTCCTCCAATCCATTCCACCGCTGAAGCTGTCATAAAACTTTTATTAACTGCACAGGAAACTCCTGTATGATGAAACGTAAAAAAAACATAGACTAGCATTGGCATTGACTGATGCATAGAATTAGAATGAAGCGGATGGTTCCTGACATCACACAAAACACTTTTTAAAGGCTGTTCAAGTGTAAAAAAAAGTTTTGCTGCACAATGACACTAATAGTGTACTTATCCGTAATTGTGGCGGTGAATAATGGACACATACAGTACATGGTTGCCAATGTGCGGAATGTTACTGCCGGTCCCTGGAAGGCGCTTCTCATCACATGAAGACAAAACACACTTATCTTTTGCCTCTGTCAGAACAGAGACACACTCCTGGTACACCACTATCAATTCCATTACTGGTTTCGTGGCACCATATTTTCTCTTTTTCAACAACTGGTCCTGGAATCATACAAAAACCACGCTGAAGTCAAATAAAAATCACAACATGCTTGTTTGTGTTCATGTTTTTCAACTCATCAATGTTCGTCCTGTATTATATGTGGTACTTGGTGGCTATTTTATCAGAAGTGGTTACAATTAACTACCGTTATAATGTACAGATTCGTTATATCCCCTGGGGTACGCTTTGACGAGGTTCGACTGTAGTTACTATGTAGTTATCGACCGAGTTGAAGTTTTGCAAAATATGCTGAGGTATTCTTGAATGAGAGAAATTTAACCAAAGCTTATTGCAAGGTCTTTGGAGTTTGTGGCTTTCACTTTTACTGTGTTCATAATACATATTGTCTAAATCAAGCGTGGTGAATGTAAAATATCCTACATCTCAAGTAAAATCTCAAACAAATAACCTATTTTAGTGAGTCTCGATGTTTAATCAGAGTCACTGGTTATTTAATTGTGCTCCAAACCATTTTTGTCTTGCAACAATGACCTGACTGATGTAGTGAAAACAATCTCGAGGTCTGCCAACAGTCAAAACAAGAAGTTATGAAAACACTCAGACGTTCCCTGGTTGACATGAGGTTGTGGTCTCTCACCCATGCACTGTGCACGTGCTCTTTCTCTGCGAGCCAAAACAACAAGCAAGGCTTCTGTCGTAGATCTCGAAGGTCATCTTGTGACCTTTTGTCAAATTCACACGCAGTAGTTTCGCTCGCTAGCGTGACCAAATTCATGCACAAAGGCTTGATTGAATAAATTTGGAGCTATGCTGTTTTTGACACACAAAGCGCAGAAAGGCAGTTGGGTCAGGCTGCATGCATATTCAGATTCAACAAAAGCAAACACAGAAATTCTATTATGGGAACTGTGAGGGAACCTCGTGCGTCTGTGTCTCAGCATTGATATCTTGACCAGAGATAATTATTGGCAAAAGAGAAAACAACTCGGCAGGGGCCACATTGTTTTGAAGATCTTACTAACTACACGGGTCTTGAACAAGCGTGTGAACATTTCCAATGTATTAGTAATAGCATTGTTGAACATTGCTGCCATTAGGATGATTTAACTGTTTCCCATTGTCTAAATATGCTCAACAAATGTCCCCCCGTATGGCTTCATTGTTTACTTATGCTGCTCTATATTCTTTGACTCCCGACTTTGCCTTGCGGTGACTTAACTGTGCACTTGTCGAGCTCCGCTTTGTTCGCCGATATAATGGCAGTTTAAGGTTTTGTTTGCTCATTCACCAACTCCACCCTATCTCTGCGTGAACAGTAAGAAAACTGGCCAGTTTACCCGAGGAGTCAACGCTTTGTTTTGGTAATTGTGTTCTCAAGCCGGCACCGTGCAAACACCGTCAAAACGCATGTGCACATGGCCCAATTTGTTTATGCATGGAGCAGTTTTCTAATTAATGTGCAAACCCTAAGTGCTTATCATTATCAGAAAACCTTTTCCTGCTTAACCGTCTCCAAGTCTGCTTCTTTAAGATGCTGCACAAGGGAGTCCCTCTAAAGGAAACTGCTCGTGTGTGCTCGTGTGTGTGTGTGTGTGTGTGTGTGTGTGTGTGTGTTTGCGCGCGCACATGTCAAGGGGGGTCTACAAATGTATAGAGAAACCACAGGGTTTTCTTTTTTGAGACTTCAACACAATAGTGCTTTTTAACAAAGACACACACGCGCACGCACACGCACACACCTATTCATGTGCACACAAACCAAGCCCAGACACACTGGGGAGGAAGCCCCTCTCATTGTAGCACATTGATGAACTACACAGTTGTCGAGTGCTCCAGCTACCTCTGTGGTTTAATTAGCCAGTAGGAAACAGAAGGGGGAAATCACATTGATAAAGGGGGTAAACAACATATGAGCATTTGTTGTTTTGCTGTCATATGGATGTTGACAGGGATGAAGTTTCAAAATTCAAACTTGTTCCCACTTTGGGCCAGCAAACTTCAAATGCATGGCAGGCGTTTGCATTTAGTCCAGGCGTGCTGTGACACCGCTCCTCTTTTCCAACCTCTTTTTCTGTCCGAGCGCTGACTCGTTGTCGCACTTTGTTTGGGCTGATGGGGATGTCGAATCTGCTAATGCGTTGTTGTGATATTGGACAAATGCTCAGCAACAGCACGCTGACAAAGTCACATGTGCAGAATTGATACGCGCGCACGCACACACACATACGCATATACAGGCACTCAAGCTAGTAGACCACTGTCTCTTGAGATTAATGTTGGTGTGATCCACTCAGCTGGGCCTGATCACATTAAGATGGATGGACCCCCTGGTGGTGGCGGAGGCTGTGGTGTATGTCTGTATGTGAGTGTTTGCAGGGTCCCATCTGTCTCTGTTTTCTCCACATCGAGGTTATGTGACCTAGCTGCCATCTTTAGTGCCCTCAACTGGGATAAGCAACGCATAGAGTCGCAGGGATAGACAGATTAAAACACAACTACTTTTCCACTCAATTTCTTGCCTTTGGTGACATGCCTCGATGATTGTAGTTTGTACCGGTAGTTCTGAAGGATTACCGAAGCACTGTTGTGTTAATCTCTCACTGCTTCTTAAAGTGTTCTTTCAAACAATAAATTAGAAATGCTCGATGTAAATAAACTTTGGACAAAGGGTTTAAATTTTTTTGAGATTGTTGTTAGCGTTAAAAAGTAGTGATCAAAGGAAGCACCAGTGGTGAGCCATTTTGTTTTTGTCTTAATAGTTCTGTAGCAGTTTTGGCTCTGAAATACACACTTTGGTGACTTAAAATGACACTAATACAACTAAGGTCGACTACAATGTGCCCCAGGATGGATTAGGACCTTGATATAGTGAAAATAGCCGTTTCGAGATCTCTTGCATAAAATTCTTATGGACTGCGTGGGCAATTTCAGCATTTTTCACAACCCCATTTTGTTCAGTGGAGGTGTCGGGGCTGTTGGACAGTCGGCGTTGGTGCGGCTGGATGGATGGCTGCTGAAGTTGAGGATGAGGAGAGAGGAGCGTCGGCGCAGAGCGCCGATGCGTATTTGGAACCGAGAGTCGCCGCTTGGAATTGAAATGGATTTCCATGGGACAGGAGAAGTGAACCAATCTCTTTTTTTTGTAATGGACGCTACAGCCTCTTGTTGACTTTGAAACTTAGCTTGTAGCCGATGTGTGCACATTTTGAGCATGACGTCTCTGATCCACTGGTGAAAGGACACCTTGATTCTCTCCGCTTTCATCTCAAACTGCTTCAAACAACAAATTGTGTGACGGAAAAGTGGTTAGGACTGCATGACTGTCCGTGTTTTATGTTAGGAGTTGTGTTTATTATTTTACTTTGTTAACTGTTTTGTTAAGTGCTTTGTTACAGCTGACACTGTTGTGAAAGCGCTATATAAATCAGCATGTATTATATTGTGACTACGTTTTAATTGCTTGGCGGTATACAAGTGGGTGTGCAGAGGTTTCTTGAATTCCAATCGTGCAAACTCAGGGACGCTCAACTTCAGATGTTGCACTGTAATAATGCTCTCTATATGGGATTGGGGTGGAAAACTCAAATCAAACTTGTACCTCCAGCCCACCCCTCAAGTGCACATACATACAAGCTAAAATTAAAATGGCATGGCGTGAACCCGATTACTTGGTTTGAGGAGTTCAGAGAGGGGAGTAGCATGCTTTGGCACCCGCACGCAAGCGTTGTTATTTGAACCAGATATTTGTATCTCTTTGGGTCCAAGGTCAGTTGATGTGAAGCCACAATGCAATGTGTGCTGTTTTGATTTTTCTGGGTAGCAGACAGAATAGTTTTCTCATAATCCCACATATACCGTCATCAAATTAGTTGTTGCAAAGCACAGCCTTTTCTGGTTATAAATCTTTGGTTAGACGTTTTTGTCGAGGCAATTTATTCCACACGGCGATTTAGAAACACAGAAGGCTTTTCAATATGGTTTGTATAAAAGACACACAGTGAGCCAACAGAGGGTTCTTTCATTAAAGAAACTGGGCTGAGGTCAATTATTTGTCACGGTTTGGGTATTTTAAGACATTTGGATGAAACATTCTTGACATGCTGTAGCAAATTGCAAACCACATCGATTTTTGCACCAAAATGTGTCTTTCACTGATCCAACCGAAATGTCAGATATCAGACATTAATGTCTGGACTCCAAAATCTTCTTCTTTTTTTTTTTTAATCTCTAACTTGCCCCAATCATACTGTACATAGACAACTGTGAAGAAGGAGCCCCTTGATTCAGATTAAGAGCTTCCTTGTTTATGAATCACATTTTAATTGCTCCCCACCCCACTTGTTAATTTCTGGCTCATTTGAGCTCGTGTTGTTGAGTGTTTTTGTCAACTTCTGCTGTCCTGTACCACTGCAAACATATCAATGAATTTAAGAAAAGTTGTCTTCGAAATACAGGAGCACTTGATTGGAGCAATGGGAAATTGACATGGTCATCGTTTCCATTTCCATTTCCATTTTCAATCCTACTTATTAATCAAGAAGGAAATGCATCGAAATCCTGGTCGGCCGGGTTTCGATGACCCTCCGTTTGTCGGGCAGAATTTTCATTGTAACGTGGCAATAAATTCCAACAATAAACTCAATGTAACCTGACCTTAACATTTTGCAGTGCCTTGCGCTACAGATAGATTTTACTCAACAGTTTCAATTTTGCTCCAGTGCTTCCTTTTCTTGCTGTCCTCACTCGCCTCTTGAATGTTTTATATTCTTTCTGTCATCAACTGCTCAGAAGTAAACTTAGTTCTGCTCCACTGTAGGTGTATTTTTCTGATTTCATGTGGGTGTGTCCCGTACCTGAGTAGTTTTCTATAGATTTTGCAAACTTTTTAATGATATACAGTGTACTTTCAATATAAATAAGAAAGACGTGGACTTGTTATAGTGTCTTCATTTGTGACCTAAATTCTTGTTTTTTTTTTTTTTTTTGGAGAATAGATGTTTGCTCTATGCAGAAGTCCAATATTGAAACGTATTGGTGCCATTTATATGGAATGATCTGGACTTTCAACAGTACATTATACCAAACACGTTTAATCATCCCTCATATTCTGTACTGGATATTATCAAGGCATAACTAAGCACTATAAAGGCTTCATTTCTATATGTTAGATAATGAACCCAACTGTGTCTCAACCTACTTGTCCAGGTGCCTGAATGCATGTACCTACTGCAAGACGAAGCATGCCAGAGGAGACCTGGCCAGCTATCCCATACAAGAGCTGGTTGAGAGAGCTCGACAATCTTTCCAAGGTGAGTTTTAATAATCATACATGCGTTATGTTTCACGTCTCGATGTTAATTGTTGATTTCAGTGTGCGTGTGACTCTCCCATCATGCGGGGAAGGTTTTAGGAACACATGTTGATGTTTTTTGTTCTTGCTTTGCGGGCCCATCCAGTTGGCTTGGTTTGATGCCAGATGAACAGCTGCTGTGCCCTGGCATCTGTTCCTTAAGAGTAGACTCCCAGCTTCCCTACTGCACAGCAGCCGATGGTTCAAAAAGACCCCCAGGCGGGTCAGTCAAGGGCAAATCTACCTATTGACAGATCCTGTTTTCAATGCATTTATTATAAACAATAGCTACAATGCCTAGCTTCATAAACTCCAACTATGGAGTCAATCTCCATTTTGCAAATATAGCCACATCCTTGGAAGATTTACCACAACTGTGGAATACTGTGGATTTTATTTTTTTTCTTCAATATTTTGTTCAGAGGGAACAGATTGAAAACCTGGCTCTGATCGAGTTCATGCCAAATCCCGTTTTCTTTGATGGAGTTGAGTTCAGGCCTTTATGACCTGGACCTGTTCACACTCAAATTCCTGCAATCAGCAAAGTAAATGCATGTTTTTGGTCTGTGGAAGGCAGATTAAAAAAAAAAAACACAAGACAAGCACAAAGCAGAACAGACAAACTTCAAATTCTGCATAGAATGGCCGCAGCCTGGATTTGAACTAGAGACCTTTTTGCAGCGCAACTCCAGTATGGAGAACTCTTTACAACAACTGCATGCATACCGCAGCAGTGCCCGGGGGTGGCCATTCAAGGGTGAACTCACCAGCCGGCGAGGCCTTGGTATTGGTATTATGTGCGTGCACTCATGTAAGATAGAAGCCACTGCTGGTTGAAGATCTCATGCCCTTTACACCTTTTGCACAGCTCAGGGGTACGTGTAGCATACTGCATTCTGGATTCGGTATTTGGCAAGACTGTGTTGTAAATGATTTTACTGCGTGTTGTGAAAATGCCTTCATTTTACCCGTAAACAATCATCTCAATTGCCAAATGTTAACTGGGATTTTACAAATGACGTTGTGTCGCAATGTACTGTAACCTGTTTAAATTCCAGGGGAGCGCTTGTCATAAAACACGAAGCAGGAAGTTTAATTTGATGGCGAGATATGCATGAGCGATCCGTTATAACACAGGAAGTATGATAGCAAGTGGTGGTTTTTTTCAAAACACAGAAAGAGGAAGCTGAATATTGTGGCCCCATGTAAAACCAGTGAATGTCACATAGGTAAGATATGTGTGTTTATGTATTTATTTTTAATGAGATGTTTAGGCCCACAGCATAAGATGCTTAGGCGATACGGTACGTTGTCCTGTCCTATAGTCTGTGGTTAAATCGAAATATGACATTTACCTTTCCTTTTATTCATGAGACTATGAAAACAGATTTAGTTCCTCGCAACATAAGTTCACACTAACACACCGGCAAGTGTGATAAGCAGATTTCCTTTGGGGCATAATTGGTCTTCACACCCTTTGGCCATCTTGTCAAATTCCTCCCTGTTCGAAATCTCTTTTTGTTAAACATATCATGCACTGTATTTATCAATCGAAGTCCCTATGTGCACTTTGGAATTACATTCCTGTTCAATGAAATACAGTAATCCCTCGTTTATCGCGGTTAATGGGAACCAAAACCACCCGCGATAAACAAAAATCCGCAAAGTAGAGACCAATTAACATAACATATAACAAATAAAAATTCAGTCCGCAAACAGTCCGCGAGAAGCTGCGACAGTCAGCAAAACAACAGCGAGTCACATAGAGCAACATATACAGTACTGTACTCCATGTATATGAAAATGTGTCTTTTTATGAATATGTTTGAAAAAATCTGCAATGCACTGAAGCCGCAATAAACGAACAGCGAAATAGCGAAGGATCACTGTATTATCATTTGTATCACATACATCTATTCAATAACCTTGTATCCTTAAATATATATTACGGAAATTGTACATCAGGTCATTCTATCAATGCTGATGATGATTGAAACTGAAGTTGACTTGCACCAGTGAACTGATGTATTATTCCTTCTTCTTATGATGCGTAATATTGACACATAACTTTGAAACCCCAAAATTCCATTTATTATTATTTTTTTCTGCATTTTATACTTTGATAGTCTCTTCATGTGGAATGGCCACAGCTGTTGGACATAAAAGTGAATTCACATTTATTAAACTACTTTGGCCGTGTGGTCTTAGCATTTTAAACTGTCAGGCACATGTCCCGAGTCCTACCTGACATGACACTTCATAGATCCAGACACACGACTGACTATCACTCCTGCATGACACATTGCATTAGTGTGTGATTCGCATCTTAAAATTCACGACACCACTTGTGTTTTGCGCCCATGATATCATGTCAAGACTTGCTAGAGCCTCATATCTCCAACCTTGCATTTGCCATTGTTTAATTTTATTTATTTATGTTTATCTATACTTGTAGTCGGGGGTCATCTGTATATTAGATGTTTGATGCAAGGCATTCTGATAATGCAGAACTGTATTCCAAGTACTGTATTTTTCGGAAAGACACAAGCTTTTTTTTTTTTTTCTTGGACAGATAACTCTAAGAGCATCATTTAAGAGGAGCCAAACAGGGAAATAATTATAAATGTGAATCAATCCAAGGTGAAAAATCCCCCTAGCCTCTGCTGTCCAATGAAAACAAATGCCTTGCTTCTTCTGTCATTTCCACATGACCGAACGATCAGTTTCAAGCAGCGAGAATGACACCGCTTATTTCACTGGCATCAGCTGGATGGCATTTGACAGATCGCCTCAGATAGATATGTGGGCAAGCTCACTGGCTAGCTGCAACATCTGTGACAGGTGTCAGCTCCTGTTTACCTCTGCCGCCGCTGTAACGTGACACTTGGGCAGGCAGGACTGCCAAAGTTTGCCAGGAACAATCCTCCACGCGTCACTGGTTCCGCCACTTTTATTGGTCGAACTGAGTTTTTGATTAGCCGAGTAGCGCACCTGAAGTACACAAAGGTTATTCGACCCGCCAGTTGAGCCAGTCATTACAAGAGAGAAAGAGTGGCGGCTTTGTAACATTCATAGCTTTGTCTTGAAGAAAGGGATGAATGTGTGATGACAGTCCTGATGTCCCGATCTGTCAAAT
This sequence comes from Hippocampus zosterae, assembly GCF_025434085.1. NCBI lineage: Eukaryota > Metazoa > Chordata > Actinopteri > Syngnathiformes > Syngnathidae > Hippocampus > Hippocampus zosterae. The sequence continues at coordinate 14,348,476 of NC_067455.1, forward strand.
TTGTCTTCTATTGATGTTTAGATGGGAGATTGGACATATTTAAATATTGACAGGGCTGCATTGATTGTAGTTGAATCGCCACCACCCGCCGTCGATTTGAAACGGCACAGGAATCTGCTGCGCTTGCTTAAACAAATTCTAGGCCAAGTCATTATCCTCTGCCAATGCTGTCATGGCCGGGCTAAAATTGATTTCTGGATAGACGCTCTTGCAGGCTGAGAAGCTGTTATTTTCAAGCAGAAAAGTCCCCCATCTGCGCTCCTCCACACTCATACATAGTTTAGGCTCCAGCAACAGTTTTTCATTATGTGGCTCTTGTGCAGCCACTGGATTCTAAACCAAACCACTCCGAGCAGAGTTCAAATGTATGTCGACAGAATAGAATCATTTCCTGACTTTGTTCTTTGCAAATCTTTGCAGCTCAGTATATTCACAATGAAGTCTATGATGCTCTTGGAGGAAATGTTAACTTTTCTCTGGAGAGAGGCTTTATAGGTGATTCACCATAATTAATTAATCACATATTTAAAAAATATAATTAAAAAATAAAAAACTGAGACTAATTGGATTGTGCTCCTTCATCGTAACCAGCAGAAGCTGCACTCTTGGTCCAGTCTCAACTTTGCATTCTAAAGAACTGAGTGTTCGATCGAGGAATGATGACATCATCAATGAGAAGTGGACTTCCGCTATGGCTTAACTGATACAGGCATTTTGCTCAGTGGGGCATGGATGGGTTTAGAGGGATTCTGTCACTACATGAACAATCCTATTTCACAAGTGACAATGAATTGATTGGATTGAAACCAAATCAAATGCTCATTGATAGTTTGAATATTACAGAACACCTGTATCAATAATCCTGATCTCACATACATACTCGGATGGGGTTTTATGAGTTTTGGTGTAGGAATTAGAAATATTACAACTTCCTAAGAGAACTTTTTGGAGTTTCAGCGTGATGTTTTCCATGGCAATGTGTGGAGTAGTGTACTCATGAGAGTTTATTATTACAAGATAAGATAGTTGCCTTAAATGACACAATCGCAATGACACAATCGCAATCGCAAACGTACACGTTTCCCCCTTTTATATTTCTGGTGCCTGTCTGGGGCCACATTTTCACACAGCACAGCAATTCAACTTTATTTTAAAACTTTGTGTCCCTTGACCAGTCAACTTGTCCTCACAATACACTTTGCATCCAAACATTTGTCCCGACCATGATAGAAAGCCATACACACTTTCCTCAGGCACTCTCCTGAGGCCCGATTTGGACATCACAGCTGCTGTCTCACCTCTCTCACCGCTCATTATGCATGGCCATGGTGCTTAATGTGTGTGTGTGCATGTGTGCAAGTGCAAGTCTCGAGTCACTGAATAGTTAGTGCAAAAGCAAAGTGACGTTTATTTTCTATTCCTCCACTTTTAATGATAGTTTCAGCTTAAAGTTCAACCAAAGTATTGGTGTATTTGATTTGTTTCTCTCTGGATTCTTCTTTGACCCCTTTTCAGTCGCTCCATAGGCTGGATAAAAAGGCAACAGAGAGTGGTGTTTGCCCGTGTGTCTTTTTGTGTGCGTGCGTGTGTGTGCATGTACTGTGTTGTCCCGTGATTAAGTGCCAAGCTGGCAGCAGAGTGGAGTGAATAGGGGGCCCCTTTCACACAAAGAGAGCAAGGGATCGGGACAACACACACTTGCACACGCTGGCCCATGCCAGACTGCAGGCCACCAACTGCACACCTGGCATGCTACTATTATGTCACCAGCGTGTGCTCGCGTGTATGTGCGTGTGTGTCATTGAGTATGAGTGGAGCAGACGCCATCTGCTCTGTCCTCTGTGAACTTGTGTCCACACCTTTTTCCCCTTGTCCTTTCCAAACAGTTATTGGACCGCGTTACTTCATGTTATCTCGATTTTTATGATCCACTTTCTTTCAAATCACAACCTCATTTGCTCGTTTCTCGATTCAATTGTGCAACTGCAGTAGAACTTTTTTATGAAGTACTGTAGTCTAACTGGTTAGCTAAGCCGCCTTGCAATTTGCTCACATCTCTTAAATTTAATGACATTTTCTGTCATTTTGGGGAGGGGGATTTTCATTGCTATTCAGCTTTCTCCCGTTCTCTTCAAACAATGGTGTGTGTGTATGTTCAGGCTGACTGCTCTGTGGGGGGGAGGGGAGAGCAGTCGCATATTCGGTCAATAGGTGGCAGTGGAACACCAACGTTTAAGCTCACCACGCGCTCACCCACTGAACACGTTGTTGTCTGTAAGGCCTAACACGCAGGTCTAAAGAGTGTGTGAGTGTGTGTGTGTGGGGGGGGGGGTTGCCTGTTAAAATGTTTAACTCCTCTGACTCATATTTGGCTCTCCCTCCATGGTAACACAACTGTGTGTGTGTGTGTGTGTGTGTTGTGCATTTCCTATTCTCAAGATGCACACGATTGAGTTCAGGCTTGTGCGGTCTATCAGCTTAGCCCTCGTTATTCCGTCGTTGTCAGTTAAAGCCCCAAATGCATTTAAAAAAAAAAGAGGAGATGTCAGGAGATGTCACCTTCCTCGTTCTTGTAGATTATTTGAGTTTTGATTGTTGAAAACCTTTTCATGGCAACAACGTCCCTTTTTCAAATCTCTCAGATGAGTGGATGCTTTTGGAAAAGTAAACAAAATAACGTTCAAACATTCAAGCATTTTCAGATGACATCGTGATAATGATGACATGCGGGTCAGATTCAGTTTGTCATCTCATCTCTATCCACTGGCGCACGTGTTTATGCTTATCCTGAGTCCCATGCTCACAAAATAAGTACAATTAAATCCCCTTAGTGCCAATGGCACACTTAACTGTGATTGTACTGAATTCTGCGGTCTTCTTTATTTCATGCCACACTATTTTCCTCTCCTGTCGTTTTTCTTGCTTTTCCTGTTTGCCAGCATATGCTTCTGAACCGCTTCAGTCTTTCACACTTTATTCCCTTCATGTCACAAGATCACTGATGTAATTTAATCTTGAACTTGAGTTTTTCTTCTCTTTTGTGCTCCCCCCCTTTCATAAAATGGTTTTCTGTCCTCGGGCAACATAAGGAAGCTTTTGCACTCTGCCCTGACTGGTTCGTAGCCCGTCACTCTACGACTGAAGATAGAGACGGCACGACTACAAGGTTGTTTCCATAAGCCCACTGAGTCACACATGATTGAAAAAAAATGTACAAATGGCTCAGGCGCTCAACTTTGTGTGCGCTTTGAAGTTGAGACCTGCAGCTTGGTAGGCTGAAGAAGGAGAGATTAATTGGGCTGTTTAATCTGCACTCGCTGTTGTCTGAACCCTTTTGGTCATGTGTCACCAAACAAAATCCCGATTGATGCCGAAGAGTTCTGCTCTGTGGCACATATCTCTCCTTTGATTTCTTCAAATACTAAAGATCAGAAAGTGATCAGTGTTCATCAAAAGCAAGTCATTCAGTAGAATTATTTTAAGATTGTTTCTGAAAAAAATATTTTGACTGATTTTGACCAAAGTTGAGGGCACAGACTCAGGCAAAAACAGTGCACCCATGCCAGCATGACCATAAATGAAAGTCATGCTCATCAAATGAGTCGTATCATTTTTGGGGCGGTAAAATTGTGATTCTGCAAAGCAAAAATATAAGAGGTCATCCCAAAAATGTTACATATGGTGCAACTGAGCGATCACCACGCGCAACTTAGGACAAGTGTGCTGGGTGGTTGATAATAGAGATGCATTTGTTTCTGCAAAGTTCTTAAAAAAAACGTGTTGGGGACTACATCATAAAGAAATGCAGGTAATTGGATGCTAAGTTGAACCTGCGTGATAATGAGCAGCAGAACAATGCTTCTAAAGGTTGTGACAAGGAATTCAAATACATGCTGTTTGAAATCCACCCGAAACATACCTGTTAGACCTGAAACGTCGAGATGCTACTCTGATTATGGACTACGGTCAAGATGTCCTTGAGCAAGCCATCGTCCCCACCATCCAACTCAAAAGATGCCTCCCCTTTCACTCGGGCATATCTCCTGATTAATTGGAATATATTGTACACTGTCAACGGAGTCCTTTTTTTACGCGCCTGCAATTCACTCATTCAAACCTCAAACACACCCACCGCCCCTAAGCTGCGATTGAGTTTGCAAACACCAAAGAGATGTGATTTACTGACATCCCAGACGGCCTGGGAATTCCAGAAACCTGCACTTTTCCTGAGGATTGTGAATGTCATCGCAACCCATGAAAAAGAGATGTCACTGGCCAGTCAGGACCTGTTGACTGCTCCGACTCCATTGAGTTTTTGAAGCAATGCGTTTTTATTTGTGGTACGTGTATTCTGTCTGCACTAAATCCAAGAAAACACATTTTATTGCAACGCTGTGGTTATGCAGATTTGTCTTGTAATGCCGGCTGCTGCCACAATGTTTGAAGCGGAATCAGTCGTAGCAGTTTGTTGGCCGTGCTGTTCTCAGGCAATCAATGTCATGGCTAAAATGCTGAAATACCCGACTCACGGGGACTCTGATCAGCTCAATAAATTCTATTTATCTCTGTAGTCTCTCGGCACACATTTGTTAGCTTTCTGTAAGTGTCTTAGAATGTGTGGCTGTGCACACGCGAACCAAATCTAAACTTTCACCTTCCGGACACGCTTGATTCACTACAGCCTCTACTGGTTAAATCTATGGGAAAATTTGTGGACCAGATATTTAGAGTTAGGTTTGCTTCATTCACCCAGAGTGCATAATTGGAAAGAAGTTGCATAGATGACAGATGTAAATGAATGGCAGTATCCACGGGATCTATGCCCCTTTTCCGACTCAAGCACATGAGAGAATATGGCCTAATCAGAATCAGAATCGCCTTTATTGTTATTGTATTGTGTACAACGAAATTTGGGTGCCACTCCTTAGTGCATTTCATAAAAAAATATATAAATATACGTAATGCATGTAAATGTACCGTATTTTCACGACTATTCGACGCATCGTACTAATGGCCGCAGTCTCATTAATGCGTGACATTTCTGTATTTTACACATACACAGGACGCATCGTACGAATAGCCGCAGTTTTACAGTGGTAAAACATACGCCAGCTTAAACACACGGCATGCATGCGCGCACTCTAACACGTTAGCTTGAAGCATACGGTAGCATGCCAAGACATACAGATAAGATAAAAACACGTTTTTAAAAAGGCAACGAAAGCAGAACTGAGTTCGGGTGTATTTTATTTAGCCATCGTACAATGTTCTCACGTTTTCGATCAATCATCACCCAGAAATCCATCAAAGTCCTCATCCTCTGTATCAGAAGCAGAGGACTGCACATCTCAGTTGTCATTGAATGCATCACATGCTAGTGTGAGTTGCTACGCTTTGCCGAGCGGAAAGAAGGAGTAGCAACAGCAAAGTCAACATTTCTCTCGTGTGAAGCTTTCCCACATTTGAAAGTAAAGAACAGAGCGAAACATGGTGGCAGCGCGTGTGTGTGTAGAAAGAATTGAACAATTGTGCAAGTACCGTAATCCATCAAAAATGCCGCGTTCCCTCTCGTTGTTGCGTATTGTGGCGTAACTCGCCCAGCGCTGCCTCTCACTCTTTGTAAAGTTGTGTTTGCCATCGATCATTGTTCCCATGCTGTTCGCAACTTTACTTTGAACGCCCGGTTGATGCCAATGTCCAGCGGTTGGAGTTCTTTAGTCAAGCCTCCGGGAATAACGGCAAGCTCAGAGTTCATTTGCTTGACTTGATTTTTCACCGCTGCTGTGAGATGGTCACGCATGCCAAAAGCATAACCGGTGGCTTTAAGTTTTAACTGAGCTTCGTAGGCATGTCTCTTTGTCGAATTTATTTTCAGGGGTTCTTAGAAACCAAAACCGGAGTTGTTTTGCAACAATGCACATTGCCACATGCTATACAAGTGTTGGTACTGGCTTGAGGCGTCCACTTACACGCCCACCCTTCACCATTGGCGGACTAGCTTGTCTGTCCTCTCTCTCCCTCTCTCTCTCTCTCCCTCTCCCTCTCCATATATGTATATATACACGCCCACCCTTCCCTGATTGGCCGACTTCTTTCACAGTCACTTCCGCCTTTTCTCTATATAAACAGCGTGTCGGCCGTCAGTCAGACTTTGGAACTCAGCGCATATAAAGGACGCTCCGCACCATAAGGCGTCCTGTCCATTTTGGAGAAAATTTAAGACTTTTAATGCCGCCTTATAGTCGTGAAAATACGGTAAATAAAAAAAGAATGTGAGGGAACTCATGGTAATCTTACTCAGCATTTTCTCTTTTCTTTAGATTTAACAGTTGTTAAATTGTTTTGAAACTTGTATGACTGTCCGAATGTTACTTTGGCTTTAGAATTAACAAAGGTTCCATGATTGCTGGAAGGGAATAATGCTCCTTATTTGTTATGGTAAGAGTCAGTCATCTATTCAAAGAAATTATTAATGAATGGTCTTCAATCTTTGATGTTACCCTGTAGTCTAAGAAAATAGGCTGACCTAATATCTTTAAAAAAAAAAAACATCTGAGGAGAGTTCTCGCTGTTCGCTATACGTTTTTTTCTATTGCTTTAATTAATGGATTTACAGCCCTGTCTGATAAGTATGAAAGTAATTGATGTTGCAGACCACTTTGTTGTTCCAGTTTCTCACAGAGTGGCGCTATGACTGTGAACCCGTAATTTTTAAGCGTCCTATTATATCACTACATATAAACAACAAAGTGATGTATAACTAGGTCGGAAAACGGAAGTCTAGAAAAATGATGATTCAGCTGTTGTTCAAATGACTGATGTGATTTGTTACAAACAAAACACTTGCAATATCTCTAGTGAAGAGTCATTGATTTTTAGCAAGAATGATTAAAGTTGATCCTTCTCATTTTCTTTTACGGGCCACACAAAATAATGCCTTGAGTTGGATAGCAGTGTCCTACGAGAACAATAAAATGACTGAAGTTTCAGGAACGCGATGTGTTGGTTGGCAAGTAAAATGTCAACATGTGAGGAGTGGCTGAACGCTGTTTCATTGCGACATGTTCCTTCCAAATTGTTGGTGACGACAAAATTCTGATTATTCGGCTTTGCTCAATTGGGACATGATGCAAATGTCCCATTTTGAGTTTGCTTGTCTCTTTCCCTGGCCGAATTCAGTCTTTACTTCCACATGCCATGTAGAGCTGCTTCGATCCTCATGTTTTGTGTTTCTTTTTGCCCCTCCGCGCTGTCCCTGTTGGTCATTACCATCTCCCCTTTTGATCCTCCCTCACATTCGATCTTATTCTGTCTCTTTGGCATCCTCAACTCTCTGTTTCGGTTCAAATCACACCATTGTTTGCGGTGCCTGCTGTCTTTGATCAACAAGTGAACATCGTGTGATCATTGTGCCATAAATGTCTGATGCTCTGTCACAACTGGCTTATCTACATTAAAACAGAGCGATTAAAGCTGTACTTTTGAAATCGCTCAGCACATTTTACCAAGCGGATTCCTCATCCGCAATTCCCATACTGCAACATGAATAGGAGGTGCCAGAAGCTGAATGATGATATTGCCGTCCTGGGAATTAGAAATAGAAATACACTAAGAACCTCAGCGTAAAGGAAATGTGTTATTACACTACAATGTAAGTGCAAGGCTTAGAAGTATTTATTTCAGAATGTAAGGTGCTTACATTGTCTGGATGGAGTAAAAGAAAAAAAAAAAGAAACGGGCAAGTTCACATCACCTGGTACTACATCTACTGTATGTTGTGTAACAGTGAAAATAAGACAAAAAGATCAAAATACAAATCTTAAAAGACAACAAAAGCTTATTCACACAAGTTAATAATGTTGATCATCTGGTATTTTTTTTGGTATGTGCCCAGCAACACATTACAACAGTTATGGATGTAACATAACTGCAAGAGTTTTCTTGGTATCACTCAGTAGTCTAAAAAGTCAGGAGTGTACGTGAAGACAGATTAACACATTATTCACACACACTCAATTCTAAATCGACAGAAAGCATTATATTGAGGGACATTAAATTTTATCAAGTCCATTGAACTGAAGATTTTTATTTGATCGAGAGGCAACATTTGATTAAAACCAGACATTAATACGGATCACTTATAAATCATGCTGGATTAACACACACACACACACGCACACACACACAAGAACAAAGTGACAGCAGGGCAAGACAATGGTCTTAAAAATGCTAATTGGCCTGAGTAGACAGCATTTCATATAAATGCCTTCATTTCTTATACCGCTGACCCTTATCCGGGTAGAGAGACAGCGGGAACCTATTGCAGCTCATTTAAGGCGAGCATCAGGGAAGATCCTGGACTGGATCTGAGTCTGTGGCAGGTTTGTTGGCTACCTGATGGATCCTGCCAGTAGTATATGCTCGTCTCAGTGATAAAGCCATGACAGTCTCAGTACATATGCACAGGTACAGTGAAACTGTGAATCATTCCTTAAATCAGCATTTAATTTGTATTTGTCTTTTTTTATAAAGCTAACATTTGGAAAGTATATTAGCATCTCTGGCACTTTGTTTAATTTGCAGTTTAGCTGGCAAGTTCCTGCTAACTGATTTTTTTTCCTTTTTTCTGGATTTCTGGAAAAACAGTTCAGAGAATGGATGGGTGGATAATGTGCCGAATTATCCTCCAAAGTTACATTGACGGCTTCAAGCATTTCATAGAAATGACTTTGGTCTCGGGGTCTGTTAACGCTGCAGCACTCTGCTCCCCCTGTAAGAGTGTATGCATTCTTGCGTGTTTGTGTGTGCCCTCCCTGTGATGTATATTTTGATATCATCTAGGGCTTTTTCACACTCCCTGCAGGGATCAGTTCTCACAGAGCGGGCCACCCATGGCCGCAGCCTTGAGCCCCAAGTGGAGGGTGACACGAATGGGCTACGGGGAGCGGGGGGACAGCTTGCTCCGGGAAATGTTTGGAAATGCTACAAAGTGCAAACTGTTGTGTATGTCCCGCAGTGATATTCCCTTACACTCTTATTACCACTGTTGCTCTCTTTGGCCGCTCCGGGTTGTACATGGCTTCATTGCCCTTGCCTCACTGGTAACAGAATTGAGTTCTACTATTCAAGCAAATCGATATGAAGTAACAAATATTTTCCTGAATTTCTTTAAAGTTGCAGTGTGACTGAAATAGGAAAACCGTATGGGAGGAATCATTATTTCACAGCTGTGCAACAACCTAAAGTATGTCTGTGTTACCAAGTGTAAGAGGGAGCTTTATTGTCAGGTGATTTCCCCTTTTCATTTGTAAATAACATGTTATTGTTGAGCTTAGTTTTTTGTACTTCCATTTAGCGTGCGAGATTTCTGTGGATCATGAAAGACGGTATCATTCAAAAGACACGCTCGCTCAATCATGAGTTTTTTTAATTACAATGTACTTTTTCATGGCAATACCTTGATACATTGAGAAGGATTGACAATGACATTGCATCACATTACAGACATGTAAAAAGAAGTACATTTATATCGCAGATGGAAGAACTACAAATAATCAGGTAAAAATCAGTACATTAAAAAGCCAAAGTCAAAATGTGACGAAATAGTAAAAATAAGACAAGGAATGAAATAATCATTCATGGAAAAATTAAGGTGTTTGCGTAACCGATATGATTGGGCCTTCAAAGTTGGGTACATCCCGGTACATGTTTGGGCATGAACCTGTGTTTGCAAATTGCTTCGTTGGTTTTTAGGTTGTTACGCAGCTAGAAAGAGCGTCAAGTTTCGAGCTGCGTTAAGTGACAAAAGCAGGATGACGGCTCTTCCTATGCCTTTTATTGCATCCTTCTTTAAATTGTCTCACACAATATTTCATCGGATTTCTCAGTTCATTTGGCCGCTGCCATCGTCAATGGAGAATAATGAGCCTGTCCCAAAAGAACCCATGGAAACCACAAGTCATGACATTTCCTCCAGGTCTCCAGATGAGCTTGCGCGTTTAGTATTAAGAGCAGATCATTTTTCTCCAAGCTGATATTTCATATTCTCCTTGCTCAAGAGTGGCTTTGATGCCTTCGCTACTGCCCCTTGGAGGCTGTTGCTGACAGTTTTGTTCAAGTCTTTCTTTGCAGCTCTCAAAATTGTTTTCGTTGCCAACTGCTGCTGTTTTCCCTGATCTGCCCGATCATCTCCTGTTACTTGGCACACCATTGGTTTCTTTTTTCTTCAGTGTGACCCTGGCCAGTGGTTATACAATGGCTGTGATTGAGTTTTGCATTTTCTCTCAGTTTCACAATTCTTTTTTTTTTAAATGTACTGTATATTTTTGTTTTGTGACATTAATATTCCTGAAACCTAATTGTTTGTGTTGCAGTAAATTGCCACTTCGTCAACTTTGAACACGGAAATACGGGCACAAATCGGTGTGAATTATGACACTGTCGGTCTAAGACAGGCCCGAAAGGATAATCAAGCGCTACAATTGTTTAGTGCACTTCTGCTGCCTGCTTGTTTATGCTTTTGCATTTGTGACTGTGTTGACATGTCTGGCTTGCTCTCAACCACCAGTAAATGTCACTTCAGGTTTTCGGCTGAAGAAGCTGTTGAGTGTTTCTGCCTGACAAGATGGCCTCTCCTGGCATCTGTCATACTGGAGAAAAGCCTTCTCTTTGATTCCCTCTGACCCCCATTGCGTGTGTGGGTTAGGGGCAAAACTCTCCCATGTTGATGAAGTGTGTGTGTGTGTGTGTGTGTGTGTGTGTGTGTGTGTGTGTGTGTGTGTGTGTGTGTGTGTGTGTGTGTGTGTGTGTGTGTGTGTGTGTGTGTGTGTGTGTGTGTGTGTAAGTGTGTGTGTGTGTGCGCGCGCGCGTTTGCATGTGTGGGCATGAGCGTAATGTTCGCCTCCATGTGGAGACCCCTCACAAATAGCTCCTCATATGAATAAAAAGTATTCATACTTTGTTATGGTTAGACCAGTTTATTGCACAATCTGGAAAACGTGACACCCCTCCCCTCAATCTTATTTTCTCTTTCTTTATCTACCGTCTGTTCATCTCAAAGCTAGGCAGACGGTTCCCCCACAGAGCCTGTTCGAGGGTTCTCATTAGAGGGAGGGTTTTTTTCCTCGCATCTGTTGCCAAGTGCTTGCTCATGTGAGGTCCTGTTGATTTTCTTCGAACCTTGTATTGTACTGTACACAGTATACTGTATGAGGGGTGTGGTTGTCGACCTGCTAAATGTGGAAAGTGCCTTGAAAATGGTTTTGAACTAGTCCTTTCGCTGTTGATTGAAGTTGACTTATTTGGGAAACGGTCACCTGGAATAACTGACTTGAGCCTTTTTTGGGAAAGAACAGAGAAATGATCCCTCTTTTTGACTGAAACGTTTTATGCCTACCCTAACAGTAGTTGGTGTAGTGACTCCGAAAAGAAACACGACAACTTGATTTCTTCAATGCTTTTAGACGCGGCCACTCCACTGTAAATGTAAACTTTTAAGCGTTCAGGCCCATTTACCCTGCGCCAAATGTTTACGCTTGCGCATGCTAAATCATTTAATTGAACAGCCAAAAGAGCTTTTTTTTTTTTCATTATAAAGAATGAAGTCTCGAATGCTTTTCTTTTCAGGCAAGCTTTGCTGTTGTGTTTTCTTTATGTTGTCTTTGTGTGCTTTAGATAATACTGTTGGTAGAAATATTAAACTTGGGCAACGAACCGCATTCATTAAGTCATTAGCCCTGGGCAGTATTGCAGAATATTTGTGCATGTTTAAATCAAAATATTCATATTTACGTACCAATATTATATTTACATGATTAAAACTATGCTAACAGGAATCCTCCGAATTAACATACGCACACTGTCACCATGAATGGCATTTTTAAATAATTTAATGCGGTTTCCCGACGACAGCTATCCAAGTTACCCGGGTACACATTGTGTCGCGGTCACGAGCTTGCAAATAAACACACAAAATCTTACAAGTGAAGTTCATCAGGGTTTGCCACAGTAACTCATTTGACCAACACACGCACACGTGCACGCTGGCTAAGCGAATTAACAAACACAAACATCATGCCTGCCGGTGGGTCATGAATATATTAGCATAAATACTGACCAGACGTATTATTGTTGATCAAATTAGTCCCTGTACAAGCTTACAGGCCAATGCGCACACACATCCTTACACAATATGAACAGAAATTAGGTCGACAGCCTTGAATTAAAGTTAAATCTTATTATGTCTGATTAATCATAATAGCGTGCTTGGGTGTGCGCATGTGTGCGCGCACGTGCAAATGTCTATTGCTTTGACTTCTTTGACAGCAGATCTGAACTATTACCACCTCAATGGCTTTTTAATAGGAAGCCATTTCCATATGTTATGCGTGCGTGGGTGTGTATGCAGTGCTCCCAGTGCCTTCCTGTTCTCCGAGCTCTGTGAACCGAGATGTGATCTGCCCCCTACAGCTTTCTTTGACTCTTAGACCCTCTGACACTCGCTGTGTCTCAGCCTCTCCGTCTTCTAATCCATGAGCCCCGTCGACATTCGTCCTCCCCTTGGCTTCAACTCATGCGCTTTTAATGACGCATTGTACATGTTCATTATCCTGATAGACTGACATTGGGGTCAAGTGTGGATGAATACTGTTTGATGGATAACCTTTTCAAGATCGACCTTTGTAGTTCATAGTTGTGCACTACAACAGTACAACATGAAATAAGGGCTTAACGTGGGCCCAAAACAAGGATATCTTCCTTCAATCCTGACGGAGCTACGAGTTTCAGTTCATTGAATAAATGCCTTGAATTATTTAAATTTGAGGTGAGCTCTAGTGATTGCTTCGTGAAGGGGCGCCCATGACGTCGATCGCGATCGACCGGTGGATCGCGGACTGGTCCCAAGTCGACGCGAGGGGTGTAGAGGAGGAAAAAAAACAACCATTTGTGTGTTTTTGTTCATGTTAGTAATATATATATATATATATATATATATATATATATATATATATATATTGTGTGTTAATGTACACTGCACCCTAATCATCCTATTTCTCAACCTTGCTTTTTTCCTTGAAATGGTATGCCATAAAGTTAAAATCTCAAGTCTTGTCTGTTCATCTTGCGTTTGTCTCTGTTATGAAATCAATCAATAGTAATTTGAATACAACCCCTCCCCCATTCCATAGAGATGCACCCAATTGCATGTGTTTGACTCGTTAATAATGGACCACTTTAAAAAAAACATTTTGAGTAGGCAATGAAACTTGCCACGCAGAGTGAAAACAACTAAACTCCCTCAGTTTCCACTCAAATCTTGACGCAACACCAATGAGCGTCACTTGTCGATTTACTCAACTCTTCTCTGCCCGTCAGTTCACCATTCCGCCACTCGCCAGTTCACAGGATATACTCAGATGTTGCAGCGCCCACAGATCCACTTTCCACTTACGTTGCCGGCCATCTGCTTGAGGAACCTCACAAGATACTTCTGTCTTGACATACTCACAGAGAAAAAAAAAAGATGAAAGAGAGGATGGAACATGCATTCCACTCGACTCTATGCAATCATATACACCCTCGCAACCGTAAACATTCATACCGGCACGCAGATGCACAAGTACAGTGCTCTGAGCTCCTCTGCCAATTACTTCTGATATATCCATACAATATGTCTGACCCATATATCATATGGCATGTTTTTCCTTCACATACATTGCAAGAGGCGAGCAGGCTCACAAACGCACCAGCAGAAGCTTTGATGTATCCAGGCACTTTATCTCTTGTGCAAGCGTGCGCAGAAGGTCATGCCTTGTAGTTTGGGAACTCTGTGAAAGTAGGTTAAAGCAGACATGTTGTGTTGTTTAAAGGATTGTGTTGGCTCTTCGTTAAAGTTGCGCACATACACGCACATCCGTGTGTGTGTGTGTGTGTGTGTGTGTGTGTGTGTGTGTATTTATGCAAATTTGTGTACATGTGTGCATGTTTTTTTAATGTAAACATGCCTGAGTGGGAATATTTGCATAATACAAGTACGTGTTGGTTTAATCCGCGAGGATGATGCTACCTGCCAGGCTGCCCACGTTCCACATCAACACTTGTTACTCTAAATTAAGCCATTTAATTATGCCTGCTAAACTGTGTGTGTGTGCGTGCGTGTGGCATTTGTTCATGTGTGTGTAAATATATGGAAATTGATTATATATTTTTATAACTTTCAATATGAAGCTTCATGGCAGTATTTTTTTGAATTCCAGTGATTCAAAGGTATGCAACGAATACTGCTTACTATCCTTGAAATATGCACTTTTTTTTAAATAGAGGAAGAAGCAAAACCTGTTGCTATGCAGCTACAAAAACAACAATAACAATCATCATTAAATGGCATCAAGTTCCGGTTGATTTGTGGTCCAAGCAGTAATGATACAGCATCAAATAATTGGGGAAAATTGATTTATCATATGTTGTAATGAAGTTATGTCACAAGAGTTATATTGATGTCAAGAAGCTGGCCATAAATCAAAAAGCACTTGCGCATACAGTATAGTTAATATTGACAATGACAAATGGTCGCTCCTGTAGCCTGCACACTGTCTGACTTTCTCTTCCTCCTTTCACTTGCTCAAGTTGCTGTTGTTGACATCTGGCGTAGAATTAGTTGCTTTCCCGAATGTGGGTGGAGACGTTTACTGCGAAGGCACGTGGCAGCTATGGGGGCTTGATTGTTGGATGGGGGCGGGACCAAAGCGATTGAAGGTCAGACAGGCCTTCAAGCCATGGCACAGCACAAGAATTATTGCCCGTTTATGTATGAGATGTGTGTGTTCTCTCTAGCTCTTTGCATGTGATTAAAAAATGAATCATTTCTGGATTGCGGTAAGGAGCCTGTACAAAGCTCCTAATACACGTTTGCGTTGGTATCTCTCAACAGTAGCTACTGTTACATCACTATAGGTCATGCAAATTGCCATTTTTCACTCAGTCTTAATATACCTGTACCTCCACATTTAAGACATTTTTTTTTCATGTTACCTCAATGTCATAGAATCATAACCTTAAACAACAAGTCAAGCCAAATTTTGCTTAGAATATACCTTAAAAGTTCATGTCCCCCCCCCCCCACCCCCCAAGTTTTTAATGTCAATGCAGATTGAAAAAGTCTGACGTGATTAACATAAAGACCAACTGGAAATTGCACATTGTGCAACATACAGTAGCTGTAATGTTAGTTTTATTTAGTCATTATTTACAGTGATGAACATATTTTTACACTTGTATGGCTGTTAAATGTTGTTTTTAGTTTTGGCACAAACAATAACTAAATAAACAAATCCCCTCGGAAAAAAAGAGCATGAGATTGTTGTAATGCTCTTTTTTACCGAGGGGATTTGTTTATTTAGTTATTGATATATTTTTTATTTAAAACACAGCACTTTGTATGCAGCAATGGCTGTTTGAAAGTGCTCTATAAACACAGTTGAGTTGAGTTAAAAACCAATTCTGTAGGTTCTGACGGTCCTGGAATGGATCATTTTAACCCTCACATATTCTGCTATTTGATACTGGAAGACAGGAGGCGAAATGCATCATAGTCCTTGCATTCAAAAGTTTATCACCAGCTCTCACATCAAAGAGTATCTTTCATTTTGTACTCGTTAGGTTAAATGTTCTTGTGATTTTTTTTGTCTCAGCAGTGTTTTTAGTAACAGATGATGTCTTCACCTATTCTTGAGTCATGATCATTTTAGTTTTGGAAAGTAGTGTGAGTAAGTGACAGTCTGGGATTGAGCTTCCTGCTCGTTGAAATCACACCCTCTCTTAAACTTTCTGGTTAGGAGGATATGGAATGTTAAATTGCCACTGATGCTGGGTTAGTCGTTTGAAGCCCCCCCCCCCCTACACACACACACACACGCACACACTCTGATATTCATGAGCAATTATCCTCTTCTTTTCCCTCACTTGCTGTTATCT
Source organism: Hippocampus zosterae (assembly GCF_025434085.1). Classification (NCBI taxonomy): domain Eukaryota; kingdom Metazoa; phylum Chordata; class Actinopteri; order Syngnathiformes; family Syngnathidae; genus Hippocampus; species Hippocampus zosterae. The sequence continues at coordinate 14,364,448 of NC_067455.1, forward strand.
TATTATAAGGCAATAGATGCTGAACATTACACAACAGTGCGTGCTATTTGCTTATTCTTTCTTTAGCTCTGTGTTGTTTCTATGTGAATTGCTGTGAGTTAACAAGCTGAATATGCACTGGGGCGGGGCGCGGGCAGTGTATCGATCCTTGCGCTATGTTTATCCTCTTCTCTCTTTTTGCTGGGCAGATGTGTGTTTGTGCATATTTCTATTCTAATTATCATCTCCATGGGAATCGACTAGGCGAGTTGACTGAGGTCAAATCAAGGGGAACAAGTTGCGGATGAGGATGATTTCAATAATTTAAAAAGGAGTGTTCCCTGAGTGATGCCTGTGCTACTTATTATGAATGGTTTAAACTGAAATAAACAAAACAAAACTTATTAACCTATGCCCTCCCTTGTGTGTTTGAGCACCGCATTTTCTTGATAGAAAATGCTTTGAACTACAAATACAAGACACAGCATACATATTGTACGCAGTACTCCACCCATTAAGCTCAAATGCTTAGTGCTGTTCATGAGGTCATGCACTTTCTTACTGGTTGCATGAGTGGTAATGTTTATTAGATTATAGATTGTAATGCACACGAAGCTGATCCTATTATACTGTATCAAATCCTTGTTTTTCCATGACATAAAGCAACACACCACTGAGCATGTTAAGCACTCGTGATGTGTTAGGGTGTGAGTGTTTGAAGCATAATCATACTGCATACCACCCTATAGACCACCGATTTATTTACGTGGTCAGTCCACAGATCGTGATCTTAAAACAAATAAAAATAAACTGCAATTGATCGAGACATCCCTGTTTTTTTTCTATTCATCTTTCATGCTGGCTCACACTCAGCGTGCTGTATGTTGTGTAATATGCGAAGCAATTGTTGATCTGTGTCAGGGAAAATGGCGTTTTACTGCGGTTTAAAGGGATCATTTTCATGCTCATGTAATCTGCAGTCTGTTAACATGTTTAAGCCAATGGCAGTTTGCACAGTTTAGCCTCCTGAAATAGATTGTGTTTCATCGATAAATGAGTAAATAATACAAGCAATTCAAACCTACATGCACATAGGACGGAACCTGTGGAAGAGCACCGGAAAATAAAATCCAGATTTATTATTTTTTTAATGATGTCTGTTGAAGTCAGTCAAGAGTTGAGCCTGAACAAATGCACATGTCATGGATCTTAAAGTTGCGTTGTAGTTGGAATGGAAACTCGGCCAATGGTTGGGGACTAGTCCAGGGTGTGCCCCGCCTCATTTGCCTAAAGTCTGCGAGCTCCAACCGTGACCCTCCTATTAAAACAAGTTGTATAGAAAATGGATGCGTCCGTGAAATAAAATGACTCAAATATGAATTCTGTTAGAAAACACAGTTTTCACAGTTTTTAATGAGATACCTACACTTAGTCGTTCTATTTATTTATTTAATTATCTTACGTGTATGCGGCATTTGAAGCAATCACAGTTGACATGTATAAACTACTGAAAAAGAACCACACATGACAGAAAATGGATGGTCACGTTGTGCCATTAGTCTCTCATTATTTCGGAACATTTTAGCATTTCAGCGCGGGCTTTCACTGCAGCTCCCGATCATCTAAATCACTTAGATGTGCCATGCTTCCTCAAAGTAACTGCTTCAAAGCATCGCCCCCTACCTCCTCATGTCACTTTCCCATCCGTTTGGGTAAAAATGGAACATGCAGTGATAAAGCTTTGTTTATATATATTATTAAACAAAAATTGTGCGTTTAGGAGTTGCATTTCCATGCAAATAAATCTAGCTTCACTTTAAATGACTCAAGACTGTTTCTCATATTTTGAGTACCCTCTTTAACGGCAAGCTACTACCGTAGCTATAAACATAATCTTAACTAAACTTTAATTTCTCTTTGGCATTGTCGAAGACTGATTCTATTTGATTAGATTTTGTAGTTAATGTTGTGGCTAGTAAGCTTATGTTTGTATCGCTTGATGGTATAGGCATGGTTGGTCACAGCCGGAGGCCTCTACACAGCTGTTTCCTCTGGTACTGTGCTTATTCTTTGTGTCCGTACTGCTCTTTGGCCGCTTCCAAGGCTCGTACCCGAAACAAAGTGGGTCCTGCTCTTCCGCCCATATTCAGTACCGCCAATCCCTTGCCCCCTTTCATCTTCCATTGTTTTGCTGTCTTTACACGGCTGTGCCAAAGTTAACTGAATGTCAATTGTGTGCAGGAAAGGTTCTTCTGCCTGGCTTGTTTGCAATTGTTCTGACTTGCAGAAAAAAAATGGTTAGGCTCAAGGGTTTGTTTAATGAATATGCACACATAAAATCAGCTGCATCATTTTGACCACCTCCACAACAAAAAATAATAATATCAAACGCAATAGCGGTTGAACATATTCAGGCTTCTCCAGCAAAGAAGTGTACATTTACGACAGTGCTACGGTGTCCAATATACATGAGCATTTTGTACAGTCCGTAAATTAAATCCCAAACTGAGATACAGTTTCAGATTCAGAACTGTTAATGAATTAAATCTGGAAGGGCATGTCGTAAAGACAGTGATGTATTTTTTTTTTTAAATAGATTATTCATAAAATGACATCGCTATGACTGGTTTTGCATGCATTTGTACATTGCCACATTTTGCAGTAACGGGAGTGCTTTGATACTGTTGGCATTGGTTCCTTTTCTTTACAACGATTCTAAACTATTCTGTTTTTTTTTCCACGCGAACATTCTTACTTTACCATGTTATAGTAGTTCGTGCAGCAAAACACGAGGAGTCGAATGCCAAGCAGGAAGTTAATTAGAATTCAGGATGTAATAGTTGCTATTCATATGCAGTAGCGATGGAATTCTTGATACAATTAGTGGCCCATCTCTTTTCTGCACACATTGAAACCAGAGGAAACAGCTGTGGATTGTATGTGTATGCTTTAGTGCAGACAGATGATCGAGGCCAAGCTAACATTTCCGACTCAACGGTCACATCTTTTGCCAGCAATAACACGATTGACGTGATCATACAAACAAGTCTACTGATAAAGCAGAGACTGCAATCAACTAGGCAGGTTATTGAGTGCAATGTGGAACCCTTTCAATGTGGCCTTTCCCCCCTGAAAACATAATTAACACAGGCCCCTGAATGTTTTAATATCACACAATACCCAGGCTTGCTTATTTGGCAGGAGTGAAGTCACTGGAATTTTGTTTTGAAAGGGACATATTTAGCTCCTGGATACATTTACAGCATGTTTGGTCATTTATTTCAACAGCATGCAGCTAGCAATTAACTGGGACAGAGCCTTGACACTTTTTTTGTTTAGTTTTTTTTTGTGGAAACTACAGGAATACATCAATCATTAGATGTGCATGATGCAAGCATGGGCAAGAGAGTAGCTTCTTCTAATCCAAAAAAAATAACGAGCTCAGCTGTGAATTTGCCCTTTGCACAAATATATACGGTAAATGAAAGCAAAATAAGACAACAAATGATACTTGGGATTCTCACCCTATGGCATTCTACTTCTTTCTAAATCCTTAAAAGCGAAGAAAAAGAACTGCTCTATCTGACCCAATATTGTGAACAAAGCTAGATCAATCACCAAACAGCATCAGTCTCATTCTTTCTTTTGCCATACTGGACAGCATTGGATTATTTTATGAAGTGATTTGATTATTTAAAGGACACCTACTTGTCTTGGCCTTTTTGTGAATTTCCTGTGTGCTTCTCTCACTTTGCCACTTTTAACATGACCTTCAATGTATAGTTTCTCTTCTTTGTTCAAGAAAAGAAAATGCTAATAGTCATGATCTAAGTGGTCAGAAAAGCTCAGTGTACTGTACTAGCCCAATTCCAATGCAATTGGGATGTTGTGTTAAGCATGAAATCCAAACAGAATACAATCATTTGCAAATCATGTTCAACTGATATTTAATTTAATACACTACAAAGACATAATATTTCATGTTCAAACTGATAAACATTCTTGTTTTTAGCAAATATTAATGTACAATTTCTGTCTGCAACACTTTCCCAAAAAGCTGGGAGAGGTGGCAAAAAAAAAAGACAAAGAACAACGTTTGGAACATCCCGCAAGTGAACAGGCTAACTGGGAACGGGTGCGTATTGATTGGGTTTAAAAAAAAAAAAAGCTTTTCTTAATTGCTCATGTCATTCACAAGCAAAGATGGGGCGAGGTTCACCTCTTTGTGAACCTTAGCGTGAGAAAATATTCAAACAGTTTAAGGACAATGACAGGGAATTTCGCGATATCGTTATCTGCAGTCCATAACATCATCAAAAGATTCTGAGAACTAACTAATCCAAAAATATATTGGCACCATTCGATACTCAATGAATGCAAACCACATTAAAAACTTGGATGTACTCTTGTATGGATGTATTTATTATTTATTTTCGACACTCTTCACATGTTAAAACACACACACACACAGCACGCACGAACATAATCCCCCACCCCAGATTTTAATCTTAATTTTTATTCCGCATGAGTTGTTGCTGATGTCATTTTTTCCTTAATTAACCTTGACCGCCATTATCTGTAAAACGCTGTAGCGCAGTGTGCTTAAAAAAAAGGCCTGCTTGCTTCCTCAAAACTCAAATTAATAACTTTAGCTTGTGATTAGGTGAATTTAATGAACCGAACTACTCTGATTGTTAGACCAAGGTGAGCTCTTGAATTAATTGCATACAGAGGCAAATGTTCACTCTATCCTTTAGTTTTTATTATGCGTGTGTGTGTGTGTCATACTTTGTATTTGATCATGCGTGATTGATAGATGTGTTTGTAGTTGCGACTGTCCTACAAAAATCATGAGCGCCTCTATTGTCAATGATGATGAGCCTTAGAAAAGCTTTTTCATTTGGATAATGGTGCCACGATCATCTTTAATCTCGGTGGTCCATGCACACTATTAAATATGTGCTTTTCCTCCTTTAAGTGTTCCGCACTCGCACGCATCCAATTAGCCACACCGTTTCTCCTCTCCGAATGACCACATGCATCTTTCCATCCGACTCCGCTTAGTTAATGGTAATGACAGTTGTGTCTTTGTGAGCGTGTGCCATTGCCCCTGCTGCAAGTGCAAATGCGTTGAGATTTCCCCGCATGATCCGGGGTATGTCGTAACTCATAGCTTAAGCAGACAATCAACTATTTCCAGACCTGCAGCCAAATGACAGTTAGCTCATTAAGCTGTGGTAGTGAGTGTTGCTCTAATCTATCATGAAGCCAGATAAGTCTCCTCTTGCTGGATATGACCTTCACCTTCCGCGAATGCATGTTTAGAAGGTGGTTATTTTAATTATTGTGAGTGACTGTGATGGCCTTGCAGCGTAGAATCGATGGCAAGTAAACACTTCACAAGAATTAAAGGAACTGGTGTGATTTTAGATTAGAATTTCAGGATCGGTGCCGGGTCAAGAAATCTTTTAGCAAATTCTGGCTAAACGGGATCAAAATCTCCATAGCCACATTTGGATGTAGTTAACCACGACATCACGCGGGGCAGCCTGTTTCTCCACTACGTACGTCGCTCATGCATCCACGTGGCAGAGCCTTTGTAGCCAAATAACACAGAACACTTTTGGGAAGAGCTGCTTTTTCAGGTTGTGGGCATAACATGATGGATAACTGCGTTTTGTAAGGGTTGAAATGGGCCAAGTTATTCTCCGTAAGAATGTGACAATTGTGCCAAAGGGCCCCAAATGAATTGAGAGCACTTATATCGTGGGGAGGGTGACTCATGCTGTTCCTTGGTTGCATCAGCTCGTTCCCATTTAGCCCCATCCCAAAAATTGGGACACCTGAGAGGGTGAAAAAGAGTTATTTTTTATGAATTCAGTAGTAAATGCATCTCAGTTTTCAACACATATCTTCCAACATATTTGATGTATTTAAAACCACATACAAATTAATTTATAGGGTCTTTCATGTTTAGTTGTTATGTTACACCATTTTTGGAGTCCGATTTTCATGCAACACTTTTAGTACATTTAACCGTGATCATTACTTTGGTGCATTTTATTTTCCTACATTCAAGCACAGTCTTAAGGTTGCACTGTGCTTAATGTTGCAGCGCCTTACGCTAATAAATCAAATGTAATTTTGGAATAAAACCTCTGCTTCATTTTTAAGAACACTTAGGCCCATTATGATGTTGGTCCTATGGTGGTACTTGTAAAGTGAAACATTTTAGCTGCTACTTCCTATAAAATGTTTGGAAACCACTGCCAAGTTGACTGATTGACATTTATTTGATTTATAATGCTACTACAGATTGTGATAACACAATATAATATAGATGCCGCATGCAGGTTTATTGCAACAAATATAATAAATATTATGTAATGATGACTGCAGTTAACTTTTAATTACATTTTTAAATGTGTTACGTGTTAATTTTCCTTGAATTGCTGAAATTGGAAAAAAAAAAAAACAATCTGAAGGAGACATGAATTGCATTAAAAAAATGTTTCCAATGCATGAAATTATTGAAGCTTCTCTTGCTCAAGTGTATTCATGTTGACATAAATCTAAATTAAGGTGGTGTAAAGTCCAATTAATGATAAACATGATTCCCTGGTGGTTGCACTTCCAATGAAGAAGGTCCTCTTGTGTATTGCATGCCGGTTACCACAATAACCTTGAGTTAGATGTATTTACCATGACGGTGTACTTACTGTTCATGCCCAAGTGAAACTGAAGCTTTGTGTAAAGGAAGCTGTACAATAAAAAATACAAGTTATCCTTATCGTAGTACGGTTATGGTTCATCTTGATCTGGTATGTGTTTCCGCCGCGGGCTCTGTCGGCATCTTCATAGCAGGGAAGACAGCATGCAGCTCGCCAATGAGTTAACTAAAGATGATGTGACATGGTACAAGGCGAATATTATCTGTATACTGTACAAGGAAGGCACTCTTAATTCTTTTTTAATGCAGTCTTGCTATTCTGTTCATTCAGTCCATCGTAACCTGAACGTCTCACTTATCTTTCAGCTAATCAGTGGGTGTCTCCAGTACTACAGTACTGTGCCTCCAGTAGACAGCTGCTGGAATATTTTCGGATCCTTGACAATAGAAAAGAGCAAAAGATTCAAGACTGCATCCGACTGACTTATGTCACTCAGTGGAAAAGGGTCTTTTGTTCACCTATGCAATCTTTTCTTGGTTTTGTGTGTGTGTGTGTGTTTAGAGGGAGTATGTGAAATCTGGCTGACCAGTGAAGACACGGGAGCTTATGGTCGAGACATTGGGACTGACCTGCCCACCCTACTGTGGAGGCTGGTTGAGGAGATTCCTGAAGGGGCCATGCTCAGGCTCGGGATGACCAACCCACCTTATATCCTAGAACACCTTGAGGTATGTAAAACCTTAAACATCAGTACCCATTAATGACATGGGTAACATGAAATATTGCACAAACTCGATTGTAATGTGTTTAAGGAAGATATGTTTGACCAGACAGCTGACTGTAGAGATATGTCCTTTTTTTGATGTTGTTGTTGTTTTTTTTGTTCTGTCCCTGTGGCTTATTGTGTTCTCCCTTCTTGTGGACAAATATTGCTTTGTCTAGATTTAATAAACTAAATGCCTTTCTGTTTTGCTTAGTAAGCAGTATCTCCGCAAACCTCCATTCATTAGTGCAGTTCATTCTCCTCTCTCACTAATGAGTCAATTAAGGACCATTGTGTCCTCTTTAGTCATCTCGTTTTATCAGTCGTTATTGCCTTGCCTAATGGAACAATGGACATTGTTATCCCGTCTGTCTCTCTCCGTTCAGGCTGCTCTTCGCCATGTGTCTTGTCAATCTAATTTCCTATCATTGAAATCTCCCAATTTACACTCTATCTGTCTTGATTATATTTTCTTCTCCATCTATTGTCTCGGTCAGTGGTAACAGACATGTCGTCAGGATTTTAATTTTTGGGGAAGGAAACAAACCGACATAGAAAAATATTGAAGGGGTGTGAGGGAAAGATTAATATGTGACTCTTATTGCAATAATTTGAAAGAATCAAGATAATGAACATAAATTAGGAATGCATGCTATGGTCAAACAATGTAGCCATTGTTTTATAGGGATACGTCCGGTTGTCAATAATGTCTAGACATGAACGTGGAAACACAACAATATATAAACCCAACAAAGCTCGGAGAGTTTTGCTTGCTGTAGTTTTTTTGTCTTTTTCTTTTTTTTTTTCAAGCCTCTCAGAATGGTGTGAAGTTGACAAAGAGAAAGTATATGCAAGTCTGTAGTGTAGACTAAGTAATAATATAAATTATTGTTTGTTGTGTTTTAGTTGTTTATCACATTTATAACGATGTAAAATGAAAACAAAAGCTGTGCTATTCACTGAGGTTAGGGAGCAAGACCCACCGCAAATAACAAATCGCAAATCATGTTTACGCTTTGGACTCAATTATTGATAGATATTCTCTGCTTAGTCTTAACCATTTCGTCACTCTGTTTATTTTGGCATCAACGCCGTTAGGAGCCGCGTTCGACTATCACTGGTGTCCTCCACAATGCAGTTGTTGGTTGCCAAGCTATCGATCCGCTTTTTGCCAACACTAACTGCTACTTTGCTAACTCCATCCATTTTCCAAACCACTTATCCTCACTGGGGTTGGTTATTGTTAAGTGTCCTTTAACAGCACTATCTACGAATAACTGTTATTATTATTACGACTTTACTATTTGTATTTTATATATATATATACATATATATATATATTTTTTTTTTCAATTAATTCTCACTTATCTTTTTAAGATTATGATCAATCTCTGAGGAAATTCATTTGGAAACGTAGTAGAGAAAATTAAAAAGGGAGAAAGAGAGGTCTTGGAGGACTCAAACGGGGACCTCTAACCTAGAAAAAAAAAGGCACACTAGTAAAGTTCATAACGTACAGTTTATGCAGTTGAACCAAACAATTAAAGCTGATTGGCTATTATGAAGTGAAAATGAGGACAGAACTTGGGGAAAAATGGGGATGAAGGCCCCGGGATACAATTGAGGGGTAAAAAGGAGTGAGAACAGAGCTGTGGGATGTTGCATTGGAGGTTGCAATTAACCAGGGGTTAATGGAGGTGGCTAATTGTCCCCCACATGTATAGGTAGGGTTTCTGCTTGGCTACATTACAATTAAAAACCACCCTCCTAATGATGGGGAATAACAATTAACCGATAATTAGAAATATGCTAGGATGACACATTAGCGTGGGCTCACAGTGTGAATCTTAATAATCATTTCATATGCCGGCAACCCGTTTATTGTTAATGTCCATGCATTACATTGAATTATATCTCTTTTCCTTTTAATTCCTCAGTCAATTAACCTACATAAGAAAAGATAAGAGTCATCTTCCCTAACTTATCTGTTTCTTTTGTTGCTCTTGTCCCCCATTTACCCTTTCTTCATCCAACTTCCACCCACACTTCACTTCTTGATTAGTTTCCCCACCCACTACCAAAGCCCTCTTTCTTGACCTACTTGTAAACGCTACATTGATGACTATTTATTGGCACCAATGTATAGTTTTTGTTGAATTATTTTCTGTTTACTTCACACGGGACTGGTTAGTACTGTAATGGTTCAAATAGCAGGCAGATCGTCGAATAGGGTAGCACATTCGCCTCACAGTTCTGAGGTTGGGAGATCAAATCTGAGTTCTGGCCTTCCTGTATGTAGTTTGCACGTTCTCACGACACTCGTCTCGGTTTTTCTCGGTACTTGTCCCACGTTCCAAAAACAGGCATGTTAGGTTAATTGTACTTACAGGGGTATATGTAAGTGGGATTTCTAATGTTCATACTTTTTTTTTTTTGTGTATGTCAAGACAAATTCTCTTAACTTGTCTACAGTTTCGACTGTCAACACTCCGTCAACATACCAGTTGGTACCCACAGTAACTACAGATAAAACCTGCCCCTTTTGAGCTGCGCGCCGACAGCAGTGCTAAAATAGGAGGTGGAAGTGGTCAGTGTTCATGAATGTGGATAGCACACATCAAATTGTGTCAAAACCACCACATTATTATTATTATTATTATTATTAAAACCCCCCAAAAATCCTAAAATTTAGTATCATATGAGAATGAAAGCATTGTATTTTTTTCACAAATCCTTGGTACCAGGTGATGACTTTTTTAAATAACCCTTTGTACAAGCCCCTCAACTTTTTATTACATCACATTGCACAGCCCTTCCGAGGCTGCTTTCTGCAATGTCTTAATGTTGCCAATGATCGTCAAAGAGTGAAATGTACACTGCAGAGTGAGCAGTCACTTGCATACTCTCCCCCTCTTAATTGTTTACAGTTCAGAACTATCTCCTTTTCCCACCTTTAAATTTTTCCACTTGTTCAATAGTTTATCCAATTTTTACAGCTGCCAACGTGACGGCAGTCATCACAGCGATAACAATGGTTTGATGTTGAAGGCCAAAAGTCGATCCAGTCGTCCTGCCGAGTGATGGCCAAATGACACCCTTTTCATTTGAACAAGAACAGCGCTTATAATGTAAAACAGAATCGTAGTAAATGGCTGTGATTGAAAGTGAAAATGTTAAGTCACCTCTTCTGAGAAGGTCACCTCAGAGTGCACTCACACACATTTTTCTGCGCCTTGTCTCCCTCTGACACCCAAGAACACGCAATTTCTCCTCATGTGCTGCCTTTTTCTTTTCTCTCTTTTTTTCCCCTGTCAGACAACCTCAGTACCATTTGCTGATTGGAGCAGTTACAGGCCGACTCGCCTCTCGGTCTTCTGCTCTCTGATGTTTTAGTTGATTGCATTCTGCAATCAGTATTTCATTTTGGAGTAGTTTAAAGTAAAATGCCACCATTTTTGTCCCTCACTTTTCTGCCATTTTTAGCAAGTCCTCCCGCGATCCATCAAACCACCTGCTAATAAATTGCTCAATGGCTGTCAAAGGTGCATCATTTTATCCTTTGATCGTGTAAGGTGTCTGTGCACATACATGATGATACCTGTGCGGCTGCTTTTGCAAGCCCGCATGTGATTGAGCTGAGCATGGTAGCAGCAAATGAGCTGTGAAAGTAGCCCCGTACGAAGCAATCAGCCGGGCTGAGATGAATGAAATTGCTCTTGTCCATTAAACATCCTCCTCAAACCTCCTCTGAGCTTGACCAGAGAGCCATTAGATAGTCTGTTCACACATTCCACACTCACCGATGTGCAGTCGTGGGTTTATGCATGACTGTACAAGCTCTGAGGAGTTTACTTTACGTTTTGTGATGCTTTATTTAACAAAACTCCTGCTGTTCCAAGACATCTACTGCTTAGCAAAATCCATTCAAATGATTACTGATGCATTTTTTGAACATTTATTTATTTATTTTTTGCCTATCAATACGCTGTTCCAAACTATGAGACGATAGGATCTCCTTGATCCAATGAAGCAGCGTTGGTCTCATGTGAAAGCACAAAAAAATGTAAATAAAAATGTAACCTAATGTGACTCAGATATATATGTCCCAACACAGGAATTTTAATGTAAATGTTGCCAAACGTGCACCCTCAATACTGGGTTTGACATTACAGTTTTGCGTCTTGCATAACAATAATACGATTCATTTAAATTGGACATGAGACAACTGTATTGTTTTATTTATTTATTTATTATTATTTTTTGAGTGACATTATCAATGTTGTACTTTACAACAACATTGAATTTGAGCATTGTGGGACTTCCCAAAAAACCCCAACAACAACAAAAAAAGAAAATACTCTTGAAATTTGTACATATAAAGGTTTGCTAGTGCTGTCAAGAGATTAAAAAGGTGAGATTAATTAATTATGCTCTGTAATTCATTGATCTAATTAATCTATATTTTAATCTAATCAAAACATTGCTGATTTTCGTTTTAAATTCATTACATTATTGATCATTGAGGCCGATCAAAAGATTCACATCACAAAAAAGTGGTATTATAAAGTATTATAGTGTTTTTAAACAGACTTGAACAGCCATTTTCTTTCTGTTGTATTTGAGACTAATCCCAAATCCTATCTGCAACCTTTAGTTTCGACCACCATGGGAAATATCACTGTTTTATTTTTGTAACAAATACCAAATAATATCCCACACGCATTTCTCACCTTCACATCGAGACATGCAGACAAGCAAACTACATGAGCGCACACATTTAAGACGGCACCGTCTCACGGCCATTTTCATTTTAATGAAGCCTTTGGGGGCCTCTTCACATTAGTGGCTCTATGTTGCATTGTGCCAGGCACCCCACACCAAATGAAGCCCCTCAGTAAAACTGTTCTCATATGTCTCTTAATTATGACCTCCGACTTCCTGCACAGTCTTTTGTTTTCTGAATGATGGTAATCACATTCAAGGGTTCCTGGAGACTATAATTCGCTTTCCTTGTTGAAGATTGAAAATGTTCAGTTTCTTTCCGATATGGTTACAGACTATTAGGAGCAAAAAACACATTCAGACTGGCATCTGGTGAACACTGACTTAAAGCAGGAGGTCTGTCATCTAGCGTTTTAACTAGCCACAGAATATCTTGCTTATGCGTGGCTGTTTCCTGTCTCTATTTTGCTCCACCTCACTAAACACTGCAGATGAAGGCAGAAGTATTGCCTCATGCTTCTCAGCAGTTGGGTGCAGACACCTTTCTTTTTCGTCTGGAAAGTGTTTTAATTGGCCCGATGTCTTTCCTTTTTTTTCTTTTTTTTTGCTCCACTTTTTTGCAGTTAGTTTTTGTTATCCTGCTGAGAGTGTGGCTAAACTCATGGGCTGTACTTTTATCATCTTTGACTTAAACTTGAGCATGAAAAAAGTGAAATTAATTTGCTCACTTATGAAATAACCTTTAGTCTGTGGTATAAATTTTCATAGTTCTGAGCTAATTAAGCAAAACAAAGCAAAAAGGAATACTGTAGCAGATATTCTGTTTGTCTTTGACAAAATTGCCGTGACAAAGCAATGTTGGTAATAAAGTACAGTATTACTAACATTTAAAATAAATTAAATAAAACAAATAATAATAAAACCGGCAAGCAAATAAATACGAATTCACCATGAATGAGAGCCTGCAGTCTTTTTTTTTTTTTTTCAACAAAAGATTATCTTAATTTGGTTCAAAGTACGTGAGTGAAAAGCTTTATGTGTTTTGAATGTGCATCACGCGGCTGATGTAACTGCAAATCATCGGTTTACACACCAACAAATTTACCATGCATTTATTCATACGAGACGCAATTTAAATGCGCCCATGGATCAGTAAAGGAAGGCAAAGGAAAGCTTAGTATTTCAATAATGTGCTCTACAACTCATTTGTGCTGGACTGTTTTTTTTTTCAGATGTTATTTATGTTGAGTGAAAATAAGGTCAAAATGAAATTGATTCAAGTAAAATATATCTTGTCAGCCGTTGGAGCACACTTAATTGAAGCATTGCTGTTTCCAGTTAAAACTTATGTGCGAACCGTGGAAAACAGTCTTCAGCAGATTTAGGAAAAATAAAATAAAATAAATTCAACATTGCTAATTTTATTTTTTTTTAACTACCTCGTTTTTTTTCTTTTCTCTCTTTTTACTTTCATTCATTCATTCATTCATTCATCTTCCGTACCGCTTGATCCTCACTAGGGTCGGGGGGGGTGCTGGAGCCTTAATGAAGCTTTTTTTCTGCATAATACAGTCAGGTCAGTCATTAATAACAGATGCTAGCGATTTCTCTTCGTACAATCCATGTATTGTAACTGTGCTGTGTGAGGTGCTGCATACTGGTGTTATCCTCAAGGGAAAATTAAGTGCAATCCTTGAGATGTAGAATATCATGAGAAGCTTGGTTTCTCTTGGCTGCTGCTGAATGCAGTTCCCAACAACTGGGATTTGACTTACTATCCTGGGAACAGAATGGAGAATAGTTTTCCCTGAGACTCCCTTGGGTATACCCACTTAATACAACTTGTTGGTTTGTGTATAGTTGTCTATGCTTCACAAATATCTGAGGTGTGCCAGTAAAGTTCCAGGGCTAGTGTCACAAAAAGAAATACCATATATTTCGCACAATAAGGCACACCTAAAAGCATTCAATTCTTTCAAAAGTCTTATATATGTACCTGTAGTTACAGTCTCTTTGTATTCCGCATTGAATTGTTTCCCTGTTAGTGTTCCTATGCCATCTCGTGGTGATTATTAGCAGGAACCAATTGTTATCTAAAAGGGTTCTGCCCGACACTAATTGACATGTGCAGTCACCAACACACGCTCAGACAGACAGTCCATCAATGGGTAACTGGGACCTGCACTTGCTCGCCAACAGACCACAGCTTGTCAGGCTCCACAGCACCATCTCCTCCATGACCCTCAGAACTAGCTCTCCCCAGGGCTGTGTGCTAAGCCCCCTCCGTTTCACACTACTGGCCTATGGTTGCTATGTGAAATGCCTGAGTTGTCATACAGTGAAGTTTGCAGAGCACGTAGCAGTAGTGGGACTCATCACGAACAACGATGAGTGCAAGTACAGCGAGGAGATAGACCATCTGGTGGACTGGTACAAAGGTAACAACCTTTTGTAGACCAAGGAGATGGCGTTGAGATGCCCTCCCAAGCACATCAGAGGAGCAGTAAAAGTGGGGTACATCATTCCAAGGACGTCACTTAAGCCCAAAACACTTCTGGTCTACCAAAGAAGACTCAACAACGTCTCAACTTCCTCTGGCAGAATGACCTGCTTAACAATGCCTTGTCTTGAGGTGCTTCTACAGATGTGAGGTGGAGAGTGTCCTCAGTGCCACCATCACGGTGTGGCACTGTTGCTGCTCGGCGACAGAAAGGAAGGCTCTTCAAAGTACATTAAAAGCTGTCTGGAAGATTGTGCGGAACAACCTCCCCACAACCACAGACATATTCACCATCAGATGCAGAAAGAGGGCTCTTTGCATCACACTGTATGCATATATCTCTCTTTCTCTCTCTCTGTGTCACTGGCCTTGAATTACCATTGAAGCTTTAGTTATCGTAGTTGTTGTTATGCGTTGGAAGAGAGGGAAGCCTGATGTACAATATTAATCAAAAATCGAAGTGAATGGTAGCATTCCATTTTATCTGTAATGCAAGCCAGGGATCATGTACAGAAAAAGGCCATGGTTGATGAAAGAACAGTCAAAATCCTCAAAGAAATTTTTCCAAAGTAAACAAAAGATCAGAGCATGTTTAGTTTTTGTGAAAATAGAGGTAAGGTATATGAAAGTTAATGTGTAATTCTTGTCAGATCTTTCAACCAAGTCTCCCCCCTCCACAATCCTGTATATGTTCCTTTCCTTTCAGTGCTATCTGATTTTAAGGGGCTGGATATCAGATCCTTTGAGCTAAGCCAGTTGAGATAGAAGGTTTCTGATTTGTGTGTCTATCAGAGCTGAGATAGAAAAGATGAAAGGAATTTGTGTCTTGCTTGCGTGCGTCAACAAGAGCGAAAGCCATCATGGGTGGAGGCGGCATGGAAAAAAGTGACACAAATGTCATACTGTTGTTAAACTGATAATCAGAACAAATAAAAAAAAAATGCACTCGTACCAACATTTAACGGCAAAACCTCATCAGCCCACGAGTTGATGTTTGAATGCGCTGCCGTTATCGCAACATCGTTTTCTCTGCGGACTCACAAAAGTGTCCGCGAGCACCAAAAAGGCCTGCGGTCGGCAGGGATCGCTAACGACAGAGATTAATATCAGGGTTGTGGGTAACGATTGGAGGATGGGACGCACTCTGTTAGACGCCCACAATAAATGGTTCATGTGAATGAAAAGTCCTCCCCTTATAAGATTAATCCCACAGTTGCCTTCAGCAGTGCCCTGCTTCTCAAACTACCACGTTTAGACCCCGGTTGCCGCCGGTACTCACATGCACACACATCTTGATCATCCGGGAGTTATCCCTGATAGGGAATCTAGACTGCAACATACTGCCGTACCTAATAATGTACGCCTCTTGCATATTAAACAAGACTACGATGCACACCGAAACAAGGATTTTCCACACATGGATCCAGTTTCTCCCCTGGTATCTATTGCTGACCTACAGACAGATGACTGTTTCAAAATAATTGACAGCTCACTAAGCTCAGTTTACAAGTGCTAAAGGCGACAGTATGATTTCATCCCACTGCACCCACGATGACCTGTACATGTTAATTATTCTCAGAGTGAACATGCATGTCACAGCAATATTGGACATGCAATGCTTTCTTTGACTTGTACTATTTTTCTCGGGTCGTGGAGTTGTTTTTGATGATATTACAGAAAAAAATTGGCAACAATTCGGAGCACAAACATTGAATGTGTTTCTGCTCTTTTGAAGTGACACTAGTATTATTCTTGGTCAAAAATACATACCGGTACATAGATTCGTACATACGCTAGTGTTGAAGGATTTTCATCACTAATCTATAAAATCATGAAAAAGATTTCTGTCATTGAGATAATAAAAATGGCATTTCTTTACATGCATGTTAAATATCGCATTAACGTCTATCACAATATACAACACCCGTATCACATTTTTTTCCAATATGGTACAGCCCTATTTCTGAAATTGTAAACCTTCGGTCCCACCAAAAAACTAATAATCAAATCAGTTGTCTAAACAAGAGTCGTTTGGGAGGGCTTGGAAATACAATATACTTCTTGTTAGTCCTTCACACAGCATACGAACAAACATTATTGATGCTTGAATTGTTTTCCTTTAACCCCCCCCTCTCTCTCCCCTCCCTCTATCATACTCACACATTCTCTCACACAGTTGTCGCAAGCTGATTTCTGTCACCAATCAAGCGCGCTTTTTTCCCAACCAAATTAATGATTTCTAATTTGGGGCTTGCATTGGTCAACCCCCCGCGGTGCGCTGTGACTGAGCTCTGTGTGTCTCAGTGTGTTGATGTGTGCGCGTGTACGTACATTTTGTCTGCGAATGAAGTAGGAACCGTCTTCAATAGATCTTAATGAAAAGATGGACTGCAATCAGTACATTCTTGTCAGAAATCATTAAATCATTTTATTCACCCCTCTCCTTTTCTCTAGCCCCTTCTTCTGGTGATTAGCATGCTAATGATACCACCTTGATGATGTCCATTAGACAAATTTGACATCTGTGCTCTCTCCAGCCTTTTAGCTGTAGAAATTACAGTTAAAAAATGTAATACCCCTTCTATCTTCATTAATATGGCGTTTTTAAAAAGCATGCTCAGTTAAACGTATTGTACCCCCCACCCCCATTAAAAACACTTGTTTTTATTGAGGGTCTTAATTTCATTTATATCAAATACAAATGTGGTCTATCTGAGCATTATTACGAGTTGAAAAACAGCAATGTAAGATTTCGAGCTTTTTGAAGTCCTTTAACATATTTATTTCATTGTAAGCCTTCAGCTGTTTCCACTTTGTCGAGTTTAAAGAACAACAAGGCATTAAACAAACACGTGCGCACATACATGCCGATATGGAATGGGCAGTTTCAAAAGGGAAAAAAAAAAGTTCTGCATTGCCTGTCCATCCAGAGACACAGCAACAAAACACAATGATAATCAAGTCAACACATGAAGACATTTATGTGGCTCCAAAGTTGCTTTTGGAACCTGTCACGAATCCCTTCCGACATTTTAAAATTTTACCATCCCTTCCTTGTCTGTCCTGTGCCTCTCTAGGAGATGGCGAAGATCTTGAATCATCCGCGTGTCTATGCCTTCCTTCACGTTCCTGTGCAGTCAGCCTCTGACAGCGTCCTCATGGACATGAAGAGGGAGTATTGCATTGATGACTTCAGAAGAGTGGTTGACTTCTTGAAAGAACGGTAAGGCAAGCTGTTGACCTTTTGTGCACTTGTGGTATTGAAGGGATACATGACCTTAACAATGTTTTCATCTTCCATCAGTATTGCTGTTTGGTAAACCTTTGAAGATTGTTTTTTTTCCCCCCCATTGTGTTGGCAAGCCTGTCTGACTTGGCTCGCATGTATCTTGCAGTGTTCCTGTGTCAGCAATCTTTGTGTGTTTAGCACCTGATTTGAAATTTGAAATGACAACAATTCACGTCACACAGTCCCCCTCCTGTAGGTTTGCAGGCCTGCAGGTGCACCATGGGAATAAAGCAAACATTTCACGAGCAGCAGAGGATATCTACACCAACATAAAATAAAAGCGTGATAAACCTTCGGATATTCATAATGTGCAAATAGTGCCCCGTCTGGCCTCGTAATATTTGCACCTTCGTATCACTTGAACA